>NC_083572.1:97117271-97302271 GCF_027579695.1 Neoarius graeffei
CCATGACAGACCTGGGCTTTTGGACTTGTTGCTGGGAACAGTCTGGCTGATCTTTGGTCTGGAACACATAGCATCCAAATGTCCTGGAATACAAATTTCTTGGTCCATGATACACATTTCCACTGCTAAAGTAATCCCAAGCCCATGCTATTATATCAGTTATAAATGAATGACAGTTCTTGATGGAGTGCGGTTTAAGGGATTTGTTAAGTTGTTATCCCAACTTGTTAGGAAGCTGAGGTCATGATACAGCATCCCTGGAGCAGATACGGTTAAGGGCCTTGTTCAAGAATCCAACAATGGCAGCTTGGCAATGCTGGGGCTTACTTTCTGATCAGCAGCCCAGATCCTTAACCACTGTCATAGCCCAAAGTATGTGGACACCTGAACATCACAAACACATTACAATACATTAATGGCATTTAGCAGATGGTCTTCTCCAGAGCGACATACCCTGGGTAGGGGTTAGGCGCTGTTAGGGTTTTGCTGGGATTCGAACCTGGTTCGTTGGTGTGATGATCCAGCAAACCCCCACTAGGCCACCAGGGGAATGACTCAAATGCAGAGGCGTGAGGCAGAAGTAGAAAAAGTAACAAAAGGTTTATTTATACTATGTACACTATATACAATCCAGGGCAAAACAAAAAAAACAAAAACAAAGAGTATAATTCAAAAAGAAAAAGGCAAAAATGCAAAAGCTCAGAAGATCCACAAAACACAGTACAAAGGAAACTGGAGATAAACATAACAGCACAAAGACTCCGTGACAAGAGGACTGAACTCAGGGGTATAAATACACAAACTAATTAAGGACACAGGTGAAGATAATTAGGACTAACAGGCAATTAACAAAAACACAAAACACAGGAACAGTGGCGGCCTCTAGAGGCCAAAATAAACAAGACACAAAAAGGAAATAACAGCGGCCTCTAGAGGCCAAAACAGTCCAAGTCCTAACAAGGCGCCTTGCTCAAGGGCACTTCAGCCATTCCTGCTGGTCCAGAGAATAGAAACAGCAACCTTTTGATCCCAAAGCTGCTTCTCTAACCATTAGGCCATCGCTTCCCCATGTGCATTTTGACAAATCCTTTCCAGAATTAGTCCCCCTTTACTGTTATAATAATCTCCACACTTCTGGGAAGGATTTCCACTAGAATTTGCTCTTTCAGCCACAAGAGCATTAATGAAGTCAGGCATTAATTTTGGGTGAGGAGGCCTGGTGTTCAGTCAATGTTTCAATTCATCCCATAGGTGTTCAGTGGGGTTGAGGTCAAGGCTTTGTGCAGGCCACTCATGTTCTTCCATTCCAACCTTGGCAAACCATGTCTTCATGGACCTTGCTTTGTGCCCAGGGGCACTGTCATTCTGGAAAATGCTTGGACCCCTTAATTCCAGTGAAGGGAAATTGTAAAGCTGCCGTACAGCATCCAAAGAAATGTATGTTTTGTGGCAATCATTTTGGGAAAGCCCACATAGGTGTAATGCTCACGTATAAACTTTTGGCCATATAGTGTATGGGGTGACATCACCTATGCACTCAATTTACTTAACAGATACTGAAACACCAGAGAATAGTAAGCTAATAAAATATCTGCTCTCATGACTTTTCGGGACACTAAAAAGTGACACTGACAAAGCAGAATTGAACATGGATCCTGTGTTTTTTAGGACCCTCACAGTCAAGGCCAATTTACAGGCAAATGACTATCAGTTGTTATGGATGCAAATGACATAAGTGTTACAAGTGTGGGCTTTAGCATGTTTGCTTAAGTGGAGTGAAAGAATAATAGTTGAGCAAGTTGAGTCATTGATGTTGGTGGATGAGCACCAAGATTAGGAGGAAAAGGGAAATGGAGAGTCAGTAGGAGTCAGCAAAGTGAAAGGGTAACACAGTGTGTATTTTTATGTAGCTTCAAAATAAATAAAAACAACAACAAAAACACATACATTTCTCCATATTAACCCTTAGAAACTACTGAGAATAATTTGTTGGCTATTTATGTGCTTAGTCTTCTCAATTCCATAACTCAGGGACACAGTGAGGTCTGTAATGCCAGGAACTTACTTTCCAATGAAATGGGACACCCCCCAAATTATGAAGTCAGCAGAATTAGATTTTCCATTATAGCACAATTTTATACTTGAATCTGATTGGTCAGAATTGGTACTGGAAGTCTTCCTTATACTGGAAATTTTACATTATTTAAGGAAATCAGAAACTGCTTGTGCATGCTCTTTAAGCCATGATTTTTTTATTAATAACATTAATAAATTAATTAATGTTTCATCACCAACCAACATCAATAGCTCAATAATTAAATTAACGACAAAAGACAAATTTTTTTGCCGTAATTCACAGTAACAAAACTATCATCTGAAGATGAATAAAAATATTATTTTTGCCATAATTTACAGTAACAAAACTATCATCATCATTTGAAGAAGATGATGATGATAAGTGCTTCTCAAATCAAATCTATTTTGACTTTGTTCCTGAAGTACATCAGCAAATAACTACAGTTCCCACATCAGTAAATGAAGGTGCCTTTCAGTCCTCATTATTCAATGGATATGACTGTGGCAGCGGGGGTGTGGCCAAGCGCCGTTGTGTCTTCCCAGTGACCGCGCCCTATAAAGAGAGAGAGAGAGCAGAGGAAGGGGCTCTCTCTCCCCAGCCAGATGACTTGTGTGCGTGCATGCATGGCTGAGAGTGTCGTTTGCATCTGAAAAGAGCAAAAATAAACAGTGATCGAACTTTATTCTGGCCTGCCGTCTTTCTGTGCTCCTCCCCGTCCTACGAACTGCCACAATGACACTTATCAGTCTCAATGTAAGTATGCACTCAAATGAATATCATATCCTTCCATCATATACATGATGTGTGATATTTTAATAGAAAAAAAAATGAACTTCAAGCCAAATGCAAGAACAGAGCAAGAGAGACAAAGTGAGAGAGGGACCAAGCACGTCTTCCTTTTTCATCTGATCAGAATTCTCCCCATCCATTGCCTGCTAATCTTTGTTACCATATGTTATAAGGTGATAATTGGCTGGGATGTGAAATGTGATTGTGGAAAGAGGGAAAAAAATCAACCCAGAAGTTAGAAGCAGCAGCATTTGGACTTTTATTTTTTTTTCAATGAATACCTTTTAATAATCAATGCAATTGATACTCAGGTTTTCTTTGCAATTTTTTACAAAAACAAACAAACAAATGGTTATGGAATACAATTACAGTATTTTTCAATCTGCTGCTTCTACTATTTGATCAATGAGTCATATTTCTAAATGACTTAAAGAACAGAATCTCAGATTCTTGTCTTAATGGTGCAGGATTCATTACTGCAGTTAAAGTCAATTTCTCCCCCTTGTAACGTTTGAACTTTTCCCGATTGTACAAGCTGGATGAGGTCATCATTCAGAATGAAACATTCAAACAAGTCTATGCAGCTGCCAGCAGTGATAAAAAGCAGTAATAATGCTTATGAGAGATGAAGTCCTCCAGGGAATAAGAAGAAAAATGCTATACCAGGAAGAAGTCATGCAAAGAAAAATAAATTAGAGCACTGGGAAGGATAAAATATAAATTGGCCTTTTAAAATATGGAGATGGTTTACAGATTTTAAAACTTCTAAGGTGCAGAGTTTATTTAAAAAGAAGAAACATCAAAACATGAGGATGAAGAACAAGAAAAACAAAACACAAGACAAAACAACCAGAAACAGGGACTTAAACTAGAAGGGCACTTGATAGAGTGCATATTCTGCCAAGCCACATATTAGAATATCCAAATGTTTATGTTTACATACATATCTGGACTTGCATCAAAATCTAATCAATTGTTCCTGGGCTCAAACTTTCATCAAAATCCATTCACTACTTTTTAAGTTATGTTGGGAACAGACAAACAAAACAGAGGTACAAACATAACCTCCAACAAAGCTGGTGGAGGTAATACAGCAGGCAACCAGAGTCCCAAGTGAAAGCAGGAGTGTATAATAATTAAGGGCATGTGATCAAGTGCAAGGGTTACTGGGAAATGTGATGCAGTATGGAAGCTGTAGTGCAGAAATTCTGAGAACCTAGGATGTTATGGAACCTGGAAGCTTCCATGCTATGTACACGAGGTGCACCACAGTTCATGCGGTAGCATGTAGCACTCAGAACAAGGGAGGGCTCATGCCAAAAAATGACCAATTCTATCAAAATATCAGCACTTGTTTGATTATACCAAGCATGGAAACAGTTTACATTAATGTTCCCATTCATGTTAATGAAACTGTACTGATAAATGTTTATTTCAATCCATGAAGAAATGTCCACATCTTCTTTCAGCTGTTCCCATTAGGGGTTGCCACAGCAGATAATGTCCTTCCATCTCCTCTTGTCCTCCATATCTTCTTCTGTCACACCAACCAACTGTCCACAGGTCCTCCTTCATCATATCCATAAATCTCATCTTTGGTCTTCCTCTTTTCCTTCTACCTGGCAGTGACATGTTCACAATCCAGCCACTGAGGTGCACAAGGGTCAAGAAGGTTGGGCCAAGAAGGTCATCTGGCATAAAACTCATTACAAATCAACTATGCATATGCTGAAGAGGACTTTCATCCTGGATCGGTCAAGGCCTGGGTTAACAATGGCTGCCACTGAAACTGTTTCCCAGCAGGGTACCAGTGGAAACTATGCTACTGGTGGGAAACGGGGGAGAAAGAGCGGTGGAAGATGAAATGTCCACATGAATAAGAAAAAAAAAAATTTACAGCATGTGCCAAGATGTGGTTTTGAGCACAGACAAAGAAACCGATTAGTCAGATGATTCAGTCTTTTAATCCAATAAGAAGGCAATTCACAAGAGGCTAGGCTTAATGTTCAGCGTTTACAAAGTTCAAACATCACAGGGAAGAAATAACTCAAGAGAATCCAAAAGTAGAGACAGTTGCCAAACAAGAGAGTTCGATTCATAAACATAAATGGTCCAGGGCTTTCCAGGTAATCTATAAAACAGAGAGGGTCCAGAGAATACAGTCCATGAGAGAAATCTCCGCAAAGAGAGAAGGAAGTCCACTTACAAAGAGTAAGGAAGGAGGAATAAAACACACAAGGAAGATTGGCTAAGTAGAATCCATCACAAGAGCTTGGCAACACACAAGAAGATCATGACTGAGTACTGAGGCCAGTGTCAGCTCAGTTTAAATAGCTAGCAAATGAGTTATGTGACCACCAGGTGAGTCCACTCATTGAAGCTCAGATAAAGCAGTGTTCCAGAGGAATGTCTCCACCTAGTTTTGACCACCAGGAACAATGTGAGGACTGACAACATGTTCCTAAATGTTGATAGCTTATTAAACCACCCTTTGTTGATAAGGTTCCCATAATAGTACATTCCATGGTGTTTTATTCCTCACATTGTGAATCATCTAATTCAGTTCCACATACAACCTTCAGACTTCTACACACTCATTTTTATTTAATAATAATAATAATAATAATAATCTCATCTCATCTCATTATCTCTAGCCGCTTTATCCTTCTACAGGGTCGCAGGCAAGCTGGAGCCTATCCCAGCTGACTACGGGCGAAAGGCGGGGTACACCCTGGACAAGTCGCCAGGTCATCACAGGGCTGACACATAGACACAGACAACCATTCACACTCACATTCACACCTACAGTCAATTTAGAGTCACCAGTTAACCTAACCTGCATGTCTTTGGACTGTGGGGGAAACCGGAGCACCCGGAGGAAACCCACGCGGACACGGGGAGAACATGCAAACTCCACACAGAAAGGCCCTCGCCGGACCCGGGGTTCGAACCCAGGACCTTCTTGCTGTGAGGTGACAGCGCTAACCACTACACCACCGTGCCGCCAATAATAATAATAATAATAATAATAAAACCAACATACATTTGTCAATGAATGGGCCTTTTTCTTGAAATTAATTTATTTATTCATGCTTATTTAAAGTGGCTCAGTGTTAAAGACACTGCGTTCTGTAACTGCAGGTTGATGGAGTGAATGAAATACAGTTAAAAATTTGTAGCTGTGGGATTTGTCTAGCGGCTGGAACATGTGTTCGCTTCTGTTTCTGAACATCTGTTCACTTCACCACACACACACACACACACACACACAAACAAAGAAAAAAACAACACAGCAGGTTCTTAAATGTTGCTAGCTTACTAAACTCAGGTCTTGAGGTGTAAATATCAGGACATTACAGACTCAGTTCCAAATATTGGAACCTGCCAACATGTTTACACTTACATTTATGACATGTGGACTTCTCCAGAGCAATTTACAGAAGTGCTCAGAAGTTCTCTATTACAAAAGACATCCACATAGCTAAAAATAGCTGTTTGAACTGCCAGGTGAAGCTCATTCCACCACCTAGCTGCCAGGACAGACAAGAGCTTTGATGAACGTCTCCCTTGTAACCTGAAGATGGTGGGTCCGATTGAGCAGTGCCAGAGGATTGAAGGAAGTGCGGCACAGTGTGGGGTGTGATAAAAGTTGGGCGTTGGTCCATTTTTGCTTGGTAGGCAAGCATCAGTGTTTTGAATCTGATGGGGGTAGCTAGAGGAAGCCAGAGGAGTGATAGTACAACCCAGATTCCAAAAAAGTTGGGACAAAGTACAAATTGTAATTAAAAATGGAATGCAATAATTTACAAATCTCAAAAACTGATATTGTATTCATAATAGAACATAGACAACATATCAAATGTCAAAAGTGAGACATTTTGAAATTTTATGCCAAATATTGGCTCATTTGAAATTTCATGACAGCAACACATCTCAAAAAAGTTGGGACAGGGGCAATAAGAGGCTGGAAAAGTTAAAGGTACAAAAAAGGAACAGCTGGAGGACCAAATTGCAACTCATTAGGTCAATTGGCAATAGGTCATTAACATGACTGGGTATAAAAAGAGCATCTTGGAGTGGCAGCGGCTCTCAGAAGTAAAGATGGGAAGAGGATCACCAATCCCCCTAATTCTGCGCCGACAAATAGTGGAGCAATATCAGAAAGGAGTTTGACAGTGTAAAATTGCAAAGAGTTTGAACATATCATCATCTACAGTGCATAATATCATCAAAAGATTCAGAGAATCTGGAAGAATCTCTGTGCGTAAGGGTCATGGCCAGAAAACCATACTGGGTGCCCATGATCTTCGGGCTCTTAGACAGCACTGCATCATATACATGCATGCTTCTGTATTGGAAATCACAAAATGGGCTCAGGAATATTTCCAGAGAGCATTATCTGTGAACACAATTCACCGTGCCATCCGCCGTTGCCAGCTAAAACTCTATAGTTCAAAGAAGAAGCCGTATCTAAACATGATCCAGAAGCGCAGACGTCTTCTCTGGGCCAAGGCTCATTTAAAATGGACTGTGGCAAAATGGAAAACTGTTCTGTGGTCAGACGAATCAAAATTTGAAGTTCTTTATGGAAATCAGGGACTCCGTGTCATTCGGACTAAAGAGGAGAAGGACGACCCAAGTTGTTATCAGCGCTCAGTTCAGAAGCCTGCATCTCTGATGGTATGGGGTTGCATTAGTGCGTGTGGCATGGGCAGCTTACACATCTGGAAAGACACCATCAATGCTGAAAGGTATATCCAGGTTCTAGAGCAACATATGCTCCCATCCAGACGACGTCTCTTTCAGGCAAGACCTTGCATTTTCCAACATGACAATGCCAAACCACACTGCATCAATTACAGCATCATGGCTGCGTAGAAGAAGGGTCTGGGTACTGAACTGGCCAGCCTGCAGTCCAAATCTTTCACCCATAGAAAACATTTGGTGCATCATAAAACGGAAGATACGACAAAAAAAGACCTAAGACAGTTGAGCAACTAGAATCCTACATTAGACAAGAATGGGTTAACATTCCTATCCCTAAACTTGAGCAACTTGTCTCCTCAGTCCCCAGACGTTTACAGATTATTGTAAAGAGAAAAGGGGATGTCTCACAGTGGTAAACATGGCCTTGTCCCAACTTTTTTGAGATGTGTTGTTGTCATGAAATTTAAAATCACCTAATTTTTCTCTTTAAATGATACATTTTCTCAGTTTAAACATTTGATATGTCATCTATGTTCTATTCTGAATAAAATATGGAATTTTGAAACTTCTACATCATTGTATTCCGTTTTTATTTACAATATGTACTTTGTCCCAACTTTTTTGGAATCAGGGTTGTAGAAATGGGGTAGTGTGGAAGAATTTAGGCAGGTTGAAAATAAGTTGTGTAGGTGCATTCTGGATTATTTACAGAGGTCAGATGGTGTGCAGACGTACCAGGAGTTGCAGAGAGTTGTAGTAGTTCAGTCTACTGCAAAATGAAAAGGGACTGAAAAAGGACCTGAGTGGCTGGGTCCTCTTAATGTTGTAGATGAGGAACCAGCATGAGTGAGTCAGTTCAGAAATGTGAAGCAAGAAGGACCAAGAAAATAACCAAGAGAGTGAATATAGAAGGAAAGGAGAAGAGAAGAGGGCCCAGCAGTGAGCCTAATGGGTCACCAGAGGAGAGTCTATTTTCCCATAATATAATGCTCCATGGTGTTTTATTCCTTAAACTCAATTCCACACCCAACCTTCAATCCTCTTCACACTTAATGCTTTGTAATAAACAAAATACTAATACACCTAAACTAAATCTGACTGTATATGGGACGTTTACTTTAAATTAATTAATTTCTTCATGTTTATTTAACATGCCCGAGTGTTAAAGACACTGACTGCAAGTCAAGAGAGTGAATTGGACACAGTTAAAAGTTTGTCATAGTGGGATTTGTGTAGCAGCTGGAACATGTGTTTGCTTCTGTTCCTGAACATCTGTTCACTACACACACACACACACACAAAAAAAAAAGCCTTAAAGAATCTTCTCAAATTCACTCTGGATATGATTATATTTCATGTTTAATTTTGTCAGTCAATGGTTATTTGGCTGAATTATGGAATCCTTGAGTGAATTTGTGTGAGGAGAGTGTGTTTGTCTTGGTTTGTGTGCATGTTTAATTAGATGATACACTGCAGTATATAATGAGAAATGTGAAGCATAAGTATGAATAAATGATGAAAGTATGTAGATCTATCTATCTATGAAACTTTTTTCTTCTGAATTTTAAATGATTGAATTTGTTCTTTCTTCTCCAGTTCCTATTACTGATTAAAAAGCATGATGAAAACTTATACAGATGAAGAAAGAGATCACACTCAAGGTCATGTCATAAAAACACAGAGGACACGTGCAAACCATCTGTTTGCTTAAATATTCCTCTTCATGTCAGATTAAACTCTAATTAGGGAATACTGGATTGAACTAACATCTGTTTCAGTCTCTCTAGTGTCCAATCTTGATAAATTCTAATCTTCCTTTCAAATGAAGGTGAGAAGCAACCTGGCCAAACTGCATGCATTAAAGCTTGAGCTGCACTGATTAAGTAAACTAGTTAGTTTTTTTGTTCATTCTCATGCACAAGACAGTCAAAACTAGAGAAAAACTTAAACTTGGGAATGCTGGAGGCCTTGATATACTCAGATCCAAAATAATAGGTGACAATTTGTGGGTGCAATGGCATGATTTGTGCAGTGGATGTGATGTCCAGTTCAAGAGAGTGAATTCTGTTTCTTAAGTGCAGGTTAGAGAGCATGATGAAACATCAGGGCAGGAGTGAAAAGACAGGCAGACAGGCTTAACATACGGTGATTCATAATCATATTTAAAAACAAACATGCAAAGATGATTTTTACTCATAAATAGAGACCATATATAGAACAAAAACATGGAAAGAAAGGCTTAGACTTAACATACCAAACATGATAAGCCTTTGCAAAGTTTCACAGACACAACAGGGTATAAATGGGCAAACTAATCAAGAATTTATACAAAACAGATGCAGGTAATAAGCAAATGATGGAACAGGTACTGGAGCACATAAGCACATGTTACTTTTTGCCATGGGCACCGCAATGCAAAGGGAGAATTAGTGACAGTAGGGTTATTCAGGTTATTCAGGTGATTTACAAACAAACCTTAGTTATCATTTTTGCAAAGCCAGGTGTAAATTTTGCATAAGCCAAACTGAATTTAAAATAAAAATATACATTTACAAGCAGTATGCATGGCACGGCTGATTTGCATTTGGTGATCCGCACAACATCTCATGGCAGGCAAAGCTCACACAGCTGAAAAGACAAGTGAATGGGGGAAAAAAGACTTAAGGTAGAATTTAACATTATTTTTGACATGTTTATAAACAGCATAACAGCACCTCAAAAACTTAAAATATGGAGCCAAATTCTGGAAAGGGTGAATTAGATGTGAAGTGAGTGAGGTGGGGGGAAAAAAGAAGTTTTGACATGAAAACAGAGAGGAAAACTGACAGGACAGAGGTGATCATGGACACCAAGAGCATCATGCATGGATTTATTATTATTATTATTTAAAGCAGTGTATTTGCAACTCTTGACCAGAAATCTTTCTCACCCTCCTCCATGCTATAGTGGCAAAACAGGAAGCAGAAGGTCCGAGCCATTTCCCATGCTCCTTTTATACACTTTTAGACTGGTATTAATCTTAATTTAGGGACTTGTGTTAGTTTTCTTTCTTTATATTCAATCATTCCATAGTTAAATTCATTCATAATATAAATTGTCACAAAAGCGTGTAACTAAAAGTAGACAGGCTATTTAAACTTCACAGTGAACTATATCCAAATATAAAAGTGCAGTAACTCATCCCACATGTTCTGATTTGAAGATGATTTACTGAATTTCTTGTATAAATACTCGTAAAAATGATTTATGAAAACATAAATCTGTTTTTATCCAGCTAGTTAAATAAGGGGGAGGAAACAATATGCAAATTAGATTTAAGAATAATCTAACATTTTATCAGTCAGCATAAGTTCAGATCTTAAAGACACTCTGAGAAGATAAACCAAGTTTGAAACTGATGTATCATGCTGACTAAAGATGGTGAGACATGTTGACATGTACCCAGATGTGGGAGTACGCTGGTGTGTTAAGGCTGCCTCTGCTCTGCCAGTGTTTTCTCTGCGTATTAAGTTTGTTTTACATTAACATAAAACTTGGCACACGTGTTGAGGAGTGCAAACAGGGCCATGACCAGCTGTTTGACTCCAACATGTCCGTTTTAATATTCCTAGATGTAGTAGCTCGTGTTTTATTATTTTTTTTTCTATTTTTCTAAACTCAGACCTACTATACAAACACTTTGCTTGAGTCATTTACTTTCTTTATACAGAATGTTAGTCCAATTTTGAGCTCTGTTTGATCTAACCGCACAGCCTACATGGCCAGCCTCACTTGCTCAGTGCCTCTATCATCAGCTCTGCCTGCAAGAAGACCACGACTCTGTGTGACGATCTCCATTGTAATTACTAGTGATATTGGACTACTTTGATTTTAAGCACTCTTCTCATCACCTGGATTTTATCTACCATATCCCCTTTTGACAGAAGTTGGATATTAATTCCTCCCTCCCCTGATCTCCACTGTTAATCACTGACAGCGATTAGGTATTCTAGTGCTGCACTACTCAGCCTAAATCATAATGTCAGACCGGATGCCCGTATTATCAACACACCTTGCTCTGTCAGCATCAGACCTAATGCCTATATCCTTTGACGTTTGATGCTGACACCTTGCTCTGTCAGCATCAAACCATCAGCCTATATCCATTGTGGATTCTCTTATAAACCTCGTGGAGCCAACTAAATTCCTTCTCTCTGGTCTAAATGTCATTGATAAACTAACAAAAGGGGTGTGAATTTTTCCAATTTCTGTCCCCTTTCAAAAGAAATTGCAAATCTCACCCCGCCTGTCTCAATGATTAAAACTGCCCTCTACAATATCCATTCAATTAATAACAAGGTACTGTCAATTACTGCATACATCTCTGACAGTAACATTGACTTTATGTTTGATTGAGACTTGGCAGTGACACAGTGAATACTACCAATTCAATGAAGCCTCTCCTTCTGGTTATGCATACATTGACCAGCCCTGCCTCTGCAGCCGTGGGGGGTGATATCATCCATAGATGTGATTTTAAATTCAAACAAATTTCCATTGAAAATCCTTCATCTTTTGAATGTCCGGTAGTGAAACTGCTCTCCCCAAAGCCAGGGTAAATTATTGTAATCTACCTCCCTCCCAAACTCAATCCTGTGTTCCTTACTGAGTTCTCTGAAGTCATCACCTCTCTCAGCCCCCTCTGTCTGGTTTCACTCTTACTGGGTGACTTCAACATCCACATTGACTCTGACACCTGTGACCAGAATAATGAATTTGCTGCCCTGTTGTGCTGTCTTGGTTACACACAACTCATTGACTTCCCTACTCACAACCATGGACATGTCCTTGGGCTGGTGTGTTCTAACAGCCTATCCGTCAACAAAATAACTGGCACTGACATAAGGCTCTCTGATCACAAAATTATCTCTATGCACATTAATTTTACTCCCCCCCGTTATCAAACACACTATGACTTTTTATAATCTTAGGTCTCTTGATCATGGTGGCACAGTGGTTAGCACTGTCACCTCACAGTAAGAAGATTCTGGATTTGAACCTCATGGCTGACGGGGGCCTTTCTGCATGCATGTGGAGTTTGCATGTTCTCCCCATGTCTGCATGAGTTTCCTCCGGGTGCTCCGGTTTCCTCCACCATCCAAAGACATGCAGATTAGGTGAAATGCCCAGCCAGTGCATACTTAGTGCCAGTCCCAAGCCCAGATAGGTTGAGGAGGGTTGCGTTAGGAAGAGCATGGTGTAAAAGGTATGCCAAATCAAATATGTGGAGCAGATCTGCTGTGGTGACCCTTAAAGGTCTACTAAGGTGACAATGTCAATTTGTTTCACTATACATCTGAAATAGTGTATTAATGAGGTGCAACCCTGACTTACGAACAAACCCGAACTCTTTACCTGTAAAATGAGGCTGAAACAATGCGTTATATCACACTTGTACAGAAAAAGACGGAAATATTGCCGCAAACACCCGAGCTGCTTTCCGAATGGTTTCTATAAGGCGTGACATCACTTGCAGTACACGGCCATATTCGACAAAATGGACAATAGTGCCAGTGACATTTCTTCACTGATTTCCTCAAGTATTTTGGATAATGACACGAATAGCGACGATGATCATGATACACAAGCATTATCATATCAATTTGAGCCGTGTGCAATTCCTACAGAAGAAAGGAACACAGAAAAGTCCCCTGGGAATGACGGGTTGGAATCGCAGCACCAGCAACTGGGTTGAAATGACTGGTAAGAGTTTTTCTTAATATATTCTCAATAAAGTTGCTCATTAATGGTATGAGCTGTTGTTAGTATATTCCCAATAATTATTAGAAAATATTTATGATGTATTTAAAGCAACAAATTAATGGAAATGTTAGATGTCTATCATACTGAAATAAGCATAGTCATTTAATTCTAACTGGAAGACCATATACCGGTATTCTGTCACCTAGGTCTAGGCTTTATACAAATCACAGTCTTCAACAGACAGGATGGTTTTTTTTTATATTTTTTTTCTACGATTACTAATGTAGTTACACACAAGTGAACAATATTTATAATTTTTTTTTTAGTTAGTCATTACTGAGGCTTTTTTTTTTTTTTTTTTGACAACACTAAATCAAAGCCCCCTCCTAGAACTGCCACCTTATTGTGGTGGAGGGGTTTGTGTGCTTGAATGATCCTAGGAGCTATGTTGTCGGGGGCATTATGCCCCTGTTAGGGTTTCCCAAGGCAGACAGGTCCTAGGTGACAGGCCAGACCAAGAGCAGTTCACCAAAAACCTACTATGGAGAAAAAATCCAGGACCATGACGTCGCCCAGTAGGACACAGCCAGGGCCCCACCCTGGAGCCAGGCCTGGGGTTGGGGCTCGTATGCGAGCGCTTGGTGGCTGGGCCTTTGCCCATGGGGCCCGGCCGGGCTCAGCCCGAAGAGGTGACGTGGGCCCGACCTCCTGTGGGTTCACCACCCACAGAGGTAGCAGTAGGGGTTTGGTGCAGTGTGGATTGGGTGGCAGTCGAAGGCAGGGGCCTCGACGACCTGATCCCCAGACACAGCGGCTGGCTGTTGGGACATGGAATGTCACTTCGCTGGGGGGGAAGGAGCCTGAGCTTGTGCGGGAGGTTGAGAGGTACTGGCTAGAGATAGTTGGGCTCACCTCCATGCACAGCTTGGGCTCTGGAACCCAGCTCCTCGAGAGGGGCTGGACTCTCCACTTCTCTGGAGTCGCCTGTGGTGAGTGGCGGCGGGCTGGTGTGGGCTTGCTTATAGCTCCCCAGCTCAGCCGCCATGTGTTGGAGTTTACCCCAGTGAACGAGAGGGTCGCCTCTCTGCGCCTTCGGATTGGGGAGAGGGCTCTTGCTGTTGTTTGTGCCTACGGGCCAAATAGCAGTATAGAGTATCCAGCCTTCTTGGAGTCCCTGGGAGAGGTACTGAGGGGTGCTCAGATGGGGGACTCCATTGTGCTACTGGGGGACTTCAATGCTCACGTGGGCGATGACAGTGACACCTGGAGGGGTGTGGTTGGGAGGAACAGCCTCCCCGATCTGAACCCGAGTGGTGTTTTGTTATTGGACTTCTGTGCTAGTCACGGTTTGTCCATAACAAACACCATATTCGAGCATAGGGGTGTCCATAAGTGCACGTGGCACCAGGACACCTTAGGTCGGAGGTCGATGATCGACTTTGTAGTCGTTTCATCTGATCTCCGGCCCTATGTCTTGGACACTTGGGTGAAGAGAGGGGCTGAGCTGTCAACTGATCACCACCTGGTGGTGAGTTGGATCCGCTGGCGGAGGAGGAAGCTGGACAGACCTGGCAGGCCCAAACGTATGGTGAGGGTCTGCTGGGAACGTCTGGCCGAGCACTCTGTTGGGGAGGTCTTTAACTCCCACCTCCGGGAGAGCTTTTCCCAGCTTCCGAGGGAGGTGGGGGACATTGAGTCTGAGTGGACCATGTTCTCTACCTCCATTGTGGACGCAGCTGTTCGGAGCTGTGGCCGCAAGGTCTCCGGTGCCTGTCGTAGCGGCAATCCCCGAACCCGGTGGTGGACACCGGAAGTAAGGGATGCCGTCAAGCTGAAGAAGGAGTCCTATCGGGCCATGTTGACCTCCGGGACTCCTGAGGCAGCTGACGGGTATCGGCAGGCCAGGCGTGCTGCAGCTCGGGCAGTTGTGGAGGCAAAAACTCGGAACTGGGAGGAGTTCGGGGAGGCCATGGAGAAGGACTATCGGTCGGCCTCGAAGAAATTCTGGCAAACCGTCCGGCACCTCAGGAGGGGGAAGCAGTACTCTGCCAACACTGTTTACAGTGCGGGTGGGGAGCTGTTGACCTCGACTGGGGACATTGTCGGGTGGTGGAAGGAATACTTTGAGGATCTCCTCAATCCCACCATCATGTCTTCCACTGAGGAGACTGAGGCTGATGACTCAGAGGTGGACTCGTCCATTACCCAAGCCGAAGTCACTGAGGTGGTTTGCAAGCTCATCGGTGGCAAGGCACCGGGGGTGGATGAGATCCGCCCTGAGTATCTCAAGTCTCTGGATGTTGTGGGGCTGTCTTGGTTGACACACCTCTGCAACATCGCGTGGCGGTCGGGGACAGTGCCTCTGGAGTGGCAGACTGGGGTGGTGGTCCCTCTTTTTAAGAAAGGGGACCGGAGAGTGTGCTCCAATTATAGGGGAATCACACTTCTCAGCCTCCCAGGGAAAGTTTACTCCAGGGTACTGGAGAGGAGAATTTGACCAATAGTAGAACCTTGGATCCAGGAGGAACAATGCGGTTTTTGTCCTGGTCGCGGAACACTGGACCAGCTCTATACCCTTCATAGGGTGCTCGAGGGTTCATGGGAGTTTGCCCAACCAGTCCACATGTGCTTTGTGGATCTGGAGAAGGCATTCGACCGTGTCCCCCGTGGTATTCTGTGGGGGGTGCTTCGGGAGTATGGGGTTCGGGGCTCTTTGCTAAGGGCTGTCTGGTCCCTGTACGAACGGAGCAGGAGTCTGGTTCGCATTGCCAGCAGTAAGTCAGACCTGTTCCCAGTGCATGTTGGACTCTGGCAGGGCTGCCCTTTGTCACCGGTTCTGTTCATAATTTTTATGGACAGAATTTCTAGGCGCAGCCAGGGGCCGGAAGGAATCCTGTTTGGGAACCACAGGATTTCATCTCTGCTTTTTGTGGATGATGTTGTCCTGTTGGCTTCTTCAAACCAGGACCTTCAGCATGCACTGGGGCAGTTTGCAGTCGAGTGTGAAGCGGCTGGGATGAGAATCAGCACCTCCAAATCCGAGGCCATGGTTCTCGACCGGAAAAGGATGGCTTGCCCTCTCCAGGTTGGTGGAGAAGTCCTGCCTCAAGTGGAGGAGTTTAAGTATCTCGGGATCTTGTTCACGAGTGAGGGAAGGATGGAGCGTGAGATCGACAGGCGGATCGGTGCAGCCTCTGCAGTGATGCGGTCGCGTTACCGGTCCGTCGTGGTGAAGAAGGAGTTGAGCCAAAAGGCAAAGCTCTCAATTTACCGGTCGATCTACGTTCCGACTCTCACCTATGATCATGAGCTTTGGGTAATGACAGAAAGAACAAGATCGCGGATACAAGCGGCTGAAATGAGTTTCCTTCGCAGGGTGGCTGGGTGCTCCCTTAGAGATAGGGTGAGAAGCACAGTCACTCAGGAGGAGCTTGGAGTAGAGCCGCTGCTTCTCCACATCGAGAGGAACCAGCTGAGGTGGCTCGGGCATCTTTTTCGGATGCCTCCTGGACGCCTCCCTGGGGAGGTGTTCCAGGCATGTCCCCCCGGGAGGAGGCCCCGGGGAAGACCCAGGACATGCTGGAGGGACTATGTCTCTCGGCTGGCCTGGGAACGCCTCTGTGTTCTTCCCGAGGAGCTGGCCGAGGTGTCTGGGGAAAGGGAAGTTTGGGCTTCCATGCTTAGACTGCTGCCTCCGCGACCCGGTCCCGGATAAGTGGAAGAAGACGAGACGAGACGAGACTAAATCAAAGCAAGACAGCCATCATACAACAAACATAAAGCTGCTTAGCTGCATCAACAATTATTACATTTATGCCCAAAGGAACTCAAAATAACGTATCTGCTTCATAAAATGTATCACGCTTAATAAAAAGTTAGGGAAGCCATAAAAAGTGTTTTCTTACCCTTTGAACTTCTCTTTTGCGGACGACTGACCTTGTTATCTCGTTTGTCTTGTTTGCTTTTTGGCCAAAGATTGTGGGAACTGCATCTGGCTCCAACACTGGCTTGTACGTTATTCCTAATGCCTGGTGCATCGGAATTGTTTGAGTGAAACAATTTTCTTCAAAATGTTTCCAGCACATGAGCTGCGAATGTGCTGTTTTTGCACCTGAAGGACCATTCCAGTCAGCCTGTGAGAGGTTTGTCCTTGCGTGGCAAATGGGATTTATACATGGCCTTCTTACATTTTTGTCCTTTGGGAATTGATGCAGGCTAGTTTTTTCACTTCTGCCATTGTGCATCCTCCCACACAACACCTGGATCCAACCATTACTTCAAAGAATCTTAAAAAATATGAACACAAACAATCCTCACTGTTTTCACTTCTCTCAATTATGGCGGTGTGTACTGTGAGTGACATCACCTGTTGGGAGCTTACGAACATTTCTGATCATCAACCGAGCAGTGATAGCGTGTAAAACATGCAAAAGTAATTGGTTAACTAAAGTCATTTACTATCGTAAATGGTCAGAAAAGGGCTCTAATGTGGTTGAAAACCTCTATTCATTTGTTTAAAATACACTACCGTTCAAAAGTTTGGGGTCACTTTGAAATTTCCTTATTTTTGAAAGAAAAGCACTGTTCTTTTCAATGAAGATCACTTTAAACTAATCAGAAATACACTCTATACATTGCTAATGTGGTAAATGACTATTCTAGCTGCAAATGTCTGGTTTTTGGTGCAATATCTACATAGGTGTATAGAGGCCCATTTCCAACAACTATCACTCCAGTGTTCTAATGGTACAATGTGTTTGCTCATTGCCTCAGAAGGCTAATGGATGATTAGAAAACCCTTGTACAATCATGTTATCACAGCTGAAAACAGTTTAGCTCTTTAGAGAAGCTATAAAACTAACCTTCCTTTGAGCAGATCGAGTTTCTGGAGCATCACATTTGTGGGGTCAATTAAATGCTCAAAATGGCCATAAAAATGTCTTGACTATATTTTCTATTCATTGTACAACTTATGGTGGTAAATAAAAGTGTGACTTTTCATGGAAAACACAAAATTGTCTGGGTGACCCCAAACTTTTGAACGGTAGTGTAAGAAAAATGGGCAGGGTAATTGTCATCTAAGTTGGCCTTTAATGGAAGCAGTTGAAAGGAGAAGAAGAGGTCTCTTGATCACAATCTGATGTTCCCAAATCAAATGAGGATGCTGTGCTTCTTTTACAACAGCTTCCTCTCTCTCAAATCCTGAATGAAGTTACCCCTCTTAAGACCAGGATAGTCTCATTCAAGCATTGTCCCCCCAGTACACAAATGAACTGCAGTCCTTAAAGACAGCTGGTTGGCATCTGGAACATCATTACAAAAAGATGGGGCTTGTGGTCCATGCCCAGATGTATGAACACCACCTTGCTTCCTACAGAGAAGCATTGAAATCTGCCCACTCCTAATATTAACACTCCACCATCATTGAGAGCAATAAAAACAACTCCAAAGTCCTACTCTACACTCAGCTCCTTATTGAGTCCCGCTAGCTGCTTGCCCAGTCACATGAAAAGCCAGATGATTTTATGAAATTCTTGATACAAAAAGTTACAACATCAACACATAGCTTTTGTTTTTTATGGGTCCTGTCTGTAACCTGTCTCTATCACGAGTAAAGCTGGACTGTCTGCTCACAGCATTCAGCTAAGTTGACAACCCTGTCAGCAAAATAATTTCTGGCATACTCTCTATTTCCTGCCAGCTTGACCCCATGCCTACCACCTTGGTTAAAGTCTGTCTACCCCAGCTTTGCCCTCTGATAGTACTGTACAGGTGATAAATTCTTCCTTTGAACATGGTCATGTTCATGTTGTTCAGGTCATGTTCCTGTTGCCCTAAAAACTGTCTCTCTTATGCCTGTCCTCAAAAAACCTGGCCTCAGTTCTGATGCTTTGACTAACTACAGGACCATAACAAACCTTCCTTTCCTTTCCAAAGTGCTTGAGTGCATTGTGTTCATTCAGCTTCAAAACTATCTTGCCTCCAACATACTTCTTGACCCAGTCAACAAGCAATAAAACTGAATGTGTAAAACATGCACTCATTGTAGAGAAATTTGTCTCTAGCTTGTGGTTTTAAGCTTCAGAAGGTGTGGGGATTTCTGTAGACCTTCTGTCTCTCGAGGGACCAAGGGGTGTAAAGATCTCGGTCTCTGTAGCCACAGTGTAGCCACAGTTATCTTTTGATCCATTGTTGACTAGGTTAGAAAGACTGCTCTCCCATTTCAACATTTTATGGGTCTCACACCTCCAGTCACACACTGGACACACACACACTGGACACACACACACAATTTTAGCTTGCTACAATTATTTTTTTTTGAGAGCATGGTGAAATTGTAATATTATTTAGCATGAATTTATGATTAATATACTTGGGAAGTATTTTAACATCAAGCTCCTTAAGCTGAGCCTAAGTACACTGAGTATAAATGTTTAGAAGACCTCATATGTACTGTATATGTGATCATCTTGTATTCTCCACCACTGATTATCATTGTAAAGGCATTTCGCATGACAAACACAGACTTGTCATGAAGTAGTAAAACCCTTAGAAGGCCATATGGTAAATGCTAGATAGATACATAGATACATAGCTTTATTAAACACAAGATCCACTCAGCTGATGCTAGTTTCCATTGGAGATGTGTATAAACTTGTGCTAATAATCTACATCTATATTATTACACTTGCAAACTATATTTTTTATTTATTTTATTTACCTTTGTTTAACCAGGGAAACAAAATCACATTGAGATAAATATCTCTTTTACAAGTGAGCCCTGGCCAACAGCAGCACACATTACAATACAACACACAAGATACAAGAAAAACAGAAAAAATTAAAATAAATATAAAATATAGAATACAATACAAAAGAAAATACATAAAACAAAATAAAAAATAAAACAAGTGCAAACAATTTTGCATGTGTGGTATAGTAAATTCATAGAAAACAATGTATAGTTAAATAAATACATAAAACAAGATCAAAAGTTAAAAACAAGTGCAAACAGTATTGAATGTATGATTAAGATAAAATTTGAAATCGTTGACAGACATAAAACTAGCAAGTCTGAGTGATTTTTGAATCTCATTCCACGCAGCTGAGGCACAATAACTAAAAGCAGTTTTACCAAATTCTGTCTTCATTTTAGGGACATTTAAAAGAATGTAACTACTTGAGCATAGATTATACCCTTGATTGCTAAAAGATAAAAGACTACAGATATACAAAGGAAACTGACCAAGTATAGCCTTATATACAAAGAGGAGCCAATGCTTATGCCGTCTAATATATAATGATGGCCAGCCTACTAGATTATACAGTACACAGTGGTGTGTAGAGTGATTTTTACGAGATATAAATCTTAACGCGGAATGATAAACAGAATCTAAAGATTGTAAAAGTGCCTTAGTGGTGTTTCTATAAAAAATATCCCCATAATCTAGAACAAGTAAAAATGTAGCTTCTACCAACTTTCTTCTGGCAGACTCAGAAAAGCAAACACTATTGCGATAATAAAACCCCAATTTTAATCTTAGCTTGAAAAGCAATTGTTTTACATGGAGTTTAAAAGATAGATCTTCCTCCATATAGTGAGACACACATATTATGATTAATAATAAATGAAATTTCTATCTAAATACCAAAAAAAAGTGTTTCTAATAGTTAATTCTAAATTTTAGTAGTCTCAGAGTTTTAACATAGTCAGGCAGAGAATTATGCAACACGGCAGCTGAAAAAGCAAAAGTCCTGTGTCCTGATTTTGAGTTTATTTTCCCTATATGAATATTGTTCTTTACTCTTGTGTTATAATTATGGATGTCAGAGTTTTTAACAAAAACTCTAGTATGTCTGTTTTCTTTTGAAAAATTGTGGGAAATGTTATAGCCAATCAGAAGTCTCTGTTCCAAACAAAGAAAGTCCTTTTACAATGATTTTTATAGGAGCCACCATTTTGGTTTGGGGCGGTCCTAGGGCAGTTCTTCCAAAAAGGGACCCAACTTAAAAACTAATGGAAGAAACTTAGAGCTCAGTGTTTTCTGGGATTCACTTACACTTGCATTAGTCCTGTACAATAAAAGCATTTAAGGCAACTTATTTTGTGTAAGTATATTTTTTGGCTACTTTTGAGTTACAGACTTCCACAACATCATTTACTCTGAGACAAACTATTGTAATGCCTTTTCATTGGTCTCCTGTCTCATCTATTCAGTCAACTACAACATGTGCAGAGCTCAGCTGCCCATTTGCTCACATCTACCCCAATCTGCTATTACATCACCCCAGTGCTTCACAACCTTCCCTGTCCAGCAGAGGATTGATTTTAAAGTCCTTGCATTCACCTACAAGGCCCTGCATGGCTCTGCCCCGCTTATTTTTCTGAACTCATCCATCCATACTGTCCAACACGATCTCTCCATTCTTCTGACCAAGGCCTCATCACTGTTCCTAAAACAAGAATCCAATCTATGGGTGACAGAAATTCCTCTGCTGTGACCCCCCCACCTATCAAACACTCTCCCTCAACAAATGAGAGCTGCTGACATTGTTGAATGTTTTATGTCTCTTCTGAAAACACACATATTCAGGATAGCTTTTAATCTGTAATTGTACTCAATATCTGCTGTATTTAAATTAGGTGTATACATATACAGTGGTGCTTGAAAGTTTGTGAAACCTTTCGAATTTTCTATATTTCTGCATAAATATGACCTAAAACATCAGATTTTCACACAAGTCCTAAAAGTAGATAAAGAGAACACAGTTAAACAAATGAGACAAAAATATTGTACTTGGTCATTTATTTATTGAGGAAAATGATCCAATATTACATACCTGTGAGTGGCAAAAGTATGTGAACCTTTGCTTTCAGTATCTGGTGGGACCCCTTTGTGCAGCAATAACTGCAACTAAACATTTGCGGTAACTGTTGATCAGTCCTGCACACCGGCTTGGAGGAATTTTAGCCCATTCCTCTGTACAGAACAGCTTCAACTCTGGGATGTTGGTGGGTTTCCTCACATGAACTGCTCGCTTCAGGTCCTTCCACAACATTTCCATTGGATTAAGGTCAGGACTTTGACTTGGCCATTCCAAAACATTAACTTTATTCTTCTTTAACCATTCTTTGGTAGAACGGCTTGTGTGCTTAGGGTCGTTGTCTTGCTGCACAACCCACCTTCTCTTGAGATTCAGTTCATGGACAGATGTCCTGATATTTTCCTTTAGAATTTGCTGGTATAATTCAGAATTAATTGTTCCATCAATGATGGCAAGCCGTCCTGGCCCAGATGCAGCAAAACAGGCCCAAACCATGATACCACCACCACCATGTTTCACAGATGGGATAAGGTTCTTATGCTGGAATGCAGTGTTTTCCTTTCTCCAAACATAACGCTTCTCATTTAAACCAAAAAGTTCTATTTTGGTCTCATCCGTCCACAAAACATTTTTCCAATAGCCTTCTGGCTTGTCCACGTGATCTTTAGCAAACTGCAGACGAGCAGCAATGTTGTTTTTGGAGAGCAGTGGCTTTCTTCTTGCAACCCTGCCATGCACACCATTGTTGTTCAGTGTTCTCCTGATGGTGGACTCATGAATATTAACATTAGACAATGTGAGAGAGGCCTTCAGTCACTTAGAAGTTACCCTGGGGTCCTTTGTGACCTCTCCGACTATTACACGCCTTGCTCTTGGAGTGATCTTTGTTGGTCGACCACTCCTGGGGAGGGTAACAATGGTCTTGAATTTCCTCCATTTGTACACAATCTGTCTGACTGTGGATTGGTGGAGTCCAAACTCTTTAGAGATGGTTTTGTAACCTTTGCCAGCCTGATGAGCATCAACAACACTTTTTCTGAGGTCCTCAGAAATCTCCTTTGTTCATTCCATGATACACTTCCACAAACATGTGTTGTGAAGATCAGACTTTGATAGATTCCTGTTCTTTAAATAAAACAGGGTGCCCACTTACACCTGATTGTCTTCCCATTGATTTGAAAACACCTGACTCTAATTTCACCTTCAAATGAACTGCTAATCCTAGAGGTTCACATACTTTTGCCACTCACAGATATGTAATATTGGATGATTTTCCTCAATAAATAAATGACCAAGTATAATATTTTTGTCTCATTTGTTTAACTGGGTTCTCTTTATCTACTTTTAGGACTTGTGTGAAAATCTGATGATGTTTTAGATCATATTTATGCAGAAATATAGAAAATTCTAAAGGGTTCACAAACTTTCAAGCACCACTGTACTGTAATTTGTCACTTTATTACTTGCCTGCTGTTGTGCTGCTCTTGCAATTTGCATTGTATATGCACCCCTTGCTTTTTACCTTGTTAAGTGCTTTGAGTATGTGTTAAAGTGTTATCCAAATAAAATGTACTATTATTTATTATTAAAGTTATTGTATTAAAATGAATAAAAGATGAATAAAGATAAAAACCATGGACTTATTCATAGCGCACACTGCTGATCTTTATCTGAAACCTAAGATTCACAAGTTTTTGTCACAGTGAAGACACATAGAGCAGTGTTATTGACATTTCACAGATGAGCAGAGTGTTACATGGAGAAACCTTAACAGATAGAGAAGAAAATAGATGACAGGTGTGAAGAGTGTCATATGGACTAGACAACGATGAAGAGGTGAAATGTACAGAGAAGAACAACAAAAAAGAGAAACACTCTCTTCCAAAGGATGATCCTGCAGTGCTTTCACTCTTGACAGTGCAATTAAAGAAGCTCTTTCCTATTTCCCCCTCAGAAATCAATAAATCATAGCCATGTTTGGCTCAAGCCTCCACATTTGCATGAATAAAAACCTTTGCAAAACAATAATAACAAGAAGAAAACAAGACCGTCAATGATGGTGAAGCTCACTCCGGCTCCGTCTAGTCCAGAAAGAATGATCTAAAGTGGGCCACCTTGCACAATAAATGTTGCAAGCTATATACACTATGTACAAGCTATATATAGAAGCTATATACACCCTAGGAATACCTACCTATTTGCCAGAAACAATCCAAAACGGTGAGGAATTGACCGTGAAGAAGAAGAGATTTTTATTGAACTACTCATTAAGGTTAATTAGTCCATAACTTCATTAATAATTGTAATGAAGCGAATCTGGGTAGAAGTTATATGCACCCTAGGTACCCCAGAAAGAATCAAAATTGGTGAAGAATTGAGAGAGAAGAAATGATTTGTGTAGAAACTGCTCATTAGAGCTTAATTACTCCATTCTTAAGATGGGGTGGCACAATGGTATAAGTGGTTACCACTGTCGCCTCACAGCAAGAAGGTTCTGGGTTCGAGCCCAGCAGCTGATGGTAGCCTTTCTGTGTGGAGTTTGTGTGGGTTTCCTCTGGGTGCCAAGAGTGGTAGTGAACAAGTATGCAGCAGCTTTGCTCTCCTATGATAAACAAAATTTCATTGTACATTTGTGCAGTGACAATAAAGGCATTCTATTCTAATTGCAGTTATGCAAATTTGGGCAGAAGCCACATGCAACCCAGGCAGACCTACCTTCCTGCCAAAAAGAATAAAAATTGATGAAGAACTGAGAGAGAAGAAGTGATTTTTGTGAAATGTTGATTACGGAAGGAAGACGGATGGACAACGGACAACACATGATAACATAAGCTCATTGCCTATTGGCTGGATGAGCTAATAATTTATGTAGGAGTCTATTTTAATTCACTTGGCCTGGTCTAATTTTTTGGCGATGAACCTATTGTAGTTTTATATATCTTTTGGTTATTGTAGATTGTATTTTACCATAGGCTTCAGAGACCTTCCAGAAAAGCTACATGACTGCCATGCTTTCTGCATTTCCAATGTACTTTAATATATATAAATTGTGATGATTGGTGCGACCACAGCCCCACCGGCCAAAGCATTTACAGTGCCACAGGACAGAATCCATACAGTCTCATTAGCAAAAGCCTTCACAGCATTGCCAGCCTGCCACTCCACATTCAGCTGACCATCCAAAAAGCCATCCAATATAAGAGCAGGGTTAAGAAGAAGAAGAAGAAGCAGAAAAAAGTTTTCTTGCAGCAGAACAAAATGTATGGCCATGGGGGAGTTTAAAGAAATATAATTGTCTCTTCACACTGCAATGAAACAAACTGTCTTCTTGTCCTATATCACTGAAGGCTATGAAACAAAACAGTCTGGATTTCTTTGTTTTCTTGTCACCTTTCATATGGCTGTATTATCTGCCGATTTAGTGCTTATTCAATATCACACTCCTTCACTTCTTGGAAATGTAACAGTATCAACCTTTCGGTGATAAAAAAAAAAAAATGCACCTCATGTATTGAGCTGTTTTATGTGTAAGTTGTTCATATGAGCATTTACACACACACACACACACACACACACACGCACATTGAAAATCGCATAAATTTTGGGGAAAAAAATCGTATTCTACTCCTGCTCCTGAATGTAAATTTACACAAAAGACCAACTCACATAAAGACTGATTTGAATCTAATAATTTTAGACAAGTTAATCCACTTTGATACACTGATTATGCTGTTGAGTTCAAATCATGTATCAGAATCAGAATCATGTTTATGGGGTGACATGGTGGTGTAGTAGTTAGCGCTGTCGCCTCACAGCAAGAAGGTCCTGGGTTCGAGCCCCGGGGCCGGCGAGGGCCTTTCTGTGTGGAGTTTGCATGTTCTCCCCGTGTCCGCGTGGGTTTCCTCCTGGTGCTCCGGTTTCCCCCACAGTCCAAAGACATGCAGGTTAGGTTAACTGGTGACTCTAAATTGACCGTAGGTGTGAATGTGAGTGTGAATGGTTGTCTGTGTCTATGTGTCAGCCCTGTGATGACCTGCTGACTTGTCCAGGATGTACCCTGCCTTTCGCCCGTAGTCAGCTGGGATAGGCTCCAGCTTGCCTGCGACCCTGTAGAAGGATAAAGCGGCTAGAGATAATGAATGGATGAATGAATGAATGAATGAATTATGCTGTTGAGTTCAAATCATTTATCAGAATCAGAATCATGTTTATGGGGCGACATGGTGGTGTAGTGGTTAGCACTGTCACCTCACAGCAAGAAGGTCCGGGTTCGAGCCCCATGGCCGGCGAGGGCCTTTCTGTGTGGAGTTTGCATGTTCTTCCTGTGTCCGCGTGGGTTTCCTCCGGGTGCTCCAGTTTCCACCACAGTCCAAAGACATGCAGGTTAGGTTAACTGGTGACTCTAAATTGACCGTAGGTGTGAATGTGAGTGTGAATGGTTGTCTGTGTCTATGTGTCAGCCCTGTGATGACCTGCTGACTTGTCCAGGATGTACCCTGCCTTTCGCCCATAGCCAGCTGGGATAGGCTCCAGCTTGCCTGCGACCCTGTAGAACAGGATAAAGTGTCTAAAGATAATGAGGTGAGAATCATGTTTATTGGCCATGTATGTTGACATACACAAGGAATTTTGTTCTAGCAGTTGGTGTCTCCGGCCCTGTGATGACCTGGTGACTTGTCCAGGGTGTACCCCGCCTTTCGCCCGTAGTCAGCTGGGATAGGCTCCAGCTTGCCTGCGACCCTGTAGAACAGGATAAAGCGGCTAGAGATAATGAGATGAGATGAGATGAGTTGGTGTCTCTCTAGTGATACAGGGGAGGGAAAAAAAGTGTGAATATATGTAAGCTATGTTTATGTAACATAAGAAAACCATATACAGTGGTGCTTGAAAGTTTGTGAACCCTTTAGAATTTTCTATATTTCTGCATAAATATGACCTAAACATCATCAGCTTTTCACACAAGTCCTAAAAATAGATAAAGAGAATCCAGTTAAACAAATGAGACAAAAATATTATACTTGGTCATTTATTTATTGAGGAAAATCATCCAATATTACATATCTGTGAGTGGCAAAAGTATGTGAACCTCTAGGATTAGCAGTTAATTTGAAGGTGAAATTAGAGTCAGGTGTTTTCCATCAGTGGGATGACAATCAGGTGTAAGTGGGCACCCTGTTTTATTTAAAGAACAGGGATCTATCAAAGTGTGATCTTCACAACACATGTTTGTGGAAGTGTATCATGGCATGAACAAAGGAGATTTCTGAGGACCTCAGAAAAAGCGTTGTTGATGCTCATCAGGCTGGAAAAGGTTACAAAACCATCTCTAAAGCATTTGGACTTCACCAATCCACAGTCAGACAGATTGTGTACAAATGGAGGAGATTCAAGACCATTGTTACCCTCCCTAGGAGTGGTCGACCAACAAAGATCACTCCAAGAGCAAGGCGTGTAATAGTCGGCGAGGTCACAAAGGACCCCAGGGTAACTTCTAAGCAACTGAAGGCCTCTCTCACATTGGCTAATGTTAATATTCATGAGTCCACCATCAGGAGAACACTGAACAACAATGGTGTGCATGGCAGGGTTGCAAGGAGAAAGCCAGTGCTCTCCAAAAAGAACATTGCTGCTTGTCTGCAGTTTGCTAAAGATCACGTGGACAAGCCAGAAGGCTATTGGAAAAATTTTGTGGATGGATGAGAACAAAATAGAACTTTTTGGTTTAAATGAGAAGCATTATGTTTGGAGAAAGGAAAACACTGCATTCCAGCATAAGAACCTTATCCCATCTGTGAAACATGGTGGTGGTGGTATCATGGTTTGGGCCTGTTTTGCTGCATCTGGGCCAGGACGACTTGCCATCATTGATGGAACAATGAATTCTGAATTATACCAGCAAATTCTAAAGGAAAATGACAGGACATCTGTCCATGAACTGAATCTCAAGAGAAGGTGGGTCATGCAGCAAGACAACGACCCTAAGCACACAAGTCGCTCTCCTAAAGAATGGTTAAAGAAGAATAAAGTTAATGTTTTGGAATGGCCAAGTCAAAGTCCTGACCTTAATCCAATCAAAATGTTGTGGAAGGACCTGAAGCGAGCAGTTCATGTGAGGAAACCCACCAACATCCCAGAGTTGAAGCTGTTCTGTATGGAGGAACAGGCTAAAATTCCTCCAAGCCAGTGTGCAGGACTGATCAACAGTTACCACAAACGTTTAGTTGCAGTTATTGCTGCACAAGGGGGTCACACCAGATACTGAAAGCAAAGGTTCACATACTTTTGCCACTCACAGGTATGTAATATTGGATCATTTTCCTCAATAAATAAATGACCAAGTATAATATTTTTGTCTCATTTTTTTAACTGGGTTCTCTTTATCTACTTTTAGGACTTGTGTGAAAATCTGATGATGTTTTAGGTCATATTTATGCAGAAATATAGAAAATTCTAAAGGGTTCACAAACTTTCAAGCACCACTGTATACGTATATCTACTTTACAATATGGACATTACATAATATAATAAATATGCAACCTACAACAACTGAATAAGTCTTATTTACAATATGCATAATATACAATACTTATATTATACACAATGTCTAAAATATCTGTATTATACCATATCTTTCTGTAATCTAAATATCTATTATTAACGTGAACAGCTTATGCATGACAGGAACAACGTCTCAACTCCTTCCACCTGCGTTGCATGCGCTGCATCTTGGGCGTATCATGGCATGACAGAGTTCCCAATAAGGATGTCCTCGAGCGGGCAAACACTCTCAGCATGTTTGCGATCTTGTCCCAGAGATGCCTGCGATGGCTCGGCCATGTTCATTGTATGGAGGATGAAGGCCTCCCAAAGGATGTTCTGTACAGCAAACTCACCTCAGGTTCCAGAGGAGTTGGCCACCTGATGCTGCATTACAAGGATGTATGTAAGAGGGACATGAAGTCTGCTGACATCAACCCAGACTCGTGGGAAGCAGCTGCAAGTGACCGCAGCAACTTGCGACTTGTCACCAAGACAGGTGTCAAGAGAGCTGAGGCAAAAAGGGAACAGCAGTGGCTAGGCAGAAGGGAACAACGACAAGAGAGAGCAGCTCCTGCACCCTCACTACCACCAGGGTTCATATGCAGCAACTGTGACAGAGACTGTCGCTCCAGAATTGGACTTTACAGTCACAGCCAATGCTGCTCTACAACAAACCGACAATCCAGGCGCAGTCCATTGTCTTTTGAGACAGAAGGAAACGATGACACATGAGATGTAAATATCCCAGAAACTCCAAAGTCAAGGCAAATGAAACTGAACAGGCTTACTATTGAGCAATGTTAGATTTATTCCTCAAAATTTGAATCAGAAATTCAAAGGTATGTGGATTCCATGAACGATTTCACAAATTTTCAATATTGGCGAACCCGCTTGACCATCTCTTCCGATGCTGGTGGTCATCCAGATCCTTTTGCCCTGCACACACAGCCTTTCTCTTTGAACTTTATGTGCCATGTCCATATCTGCATTGCAGTTGGTGAATTTTTAGAGAATTCTCTCATAAACGCACGCTGCACAGTCTTGTTCGACTGTGTTCAAGCATACTCTAACACACAAAACTCCTTTTCTTTTCCAGTGAATGGCATTTCTATACCTAAAAAGATAAAAACAAAAAAAACATTAAACGTAAAATTTTGACCTGTTTCCACGCCTGCTCTTAAAATTTGAGATCAATTGAATGAGAATTGGCAAAGTTATTAGATTGTTAAATGATATCAAATTTTTTGAAACACCTTGTGTGTGTGTGTGTGTGTGTGTGTGTGTGTGTGTGTGTGTGTGTGTGTGTACAACCCCGATTCCAAAAAAGTTGGGACAAAGTACAAATTGTAAATAAAAACGGAATGCAATGATGTGGAAGTTTCAAAATTCTATATTTTATTCAGAATAGAACATAGATGACATATCAAATGTTTAAACTGAGAAAATGTGTCATTTAAAGAGAAAAATTAGGTGATTTTAAATTTCATGACAACAACACATCTCAAAAAAGTTGGGACAAGGCCATGTTTACCACTGTGAGACATCCCCTTTTCTCTTTACAACAGTCTGTAAACGTCTGGGGACTGAGGAGACAAGTTGCTGAAGTTTAGGGATAGGAATGTTAACCCATTCTCGTCTAATGTAGGATTCTAGTTGCTCAACTGTCTTAGGTCTTTTTTGTCATATCTTCCGTTTTATGATGCGCCAAATGTTTTCTATGGGTGAAAGATCTGGACTGCAGGCTGGCCAGTTCAGTACCCAGACCCTTCTTCTACGCAGCCATGATGCTGTAATTGATGCAGTATGTGGTTTGGCATTGTCATGTTGGAAAATGCAAGGTCTTCCCTGAAAGAGATGTCGTCTGGATGGGAGCATATGTTGCTCTAGAACCTGGATATACCTTTCAGCATTGATGGTGTCTTTCCAGATGTGTAAGCTGCCCATGCCACACGCACTAATGCAACCCCATACCATCAGAGATGCAGGCTTCTGAACTGAGCACTGATAACAACTTAGGTCGTCCTTCTCCTCTTTAGTCCGAATGACATGGTGTCCCTGATTTCCATAAAGAACTTCAAATTTTGATTCGTCTGACCACAGTTTCCACTTTGCCACAGTCCATTTTAAATGAGCCTTGGCCCAGAGAAGACGTCTGCGCTTCTGGATCATGTTTAGATACGGCTTCTTCTTTGAACTATAGAGTTTTAGCTGGCAATGGCGGATGGCATGGTGAATTGTGTTCACAGATAATGTTCTCTGGAAATATTCCTGAGCCCATTTTGTGATTTCCAATACAGAAGCATGCCTGTATGTGATGCAGTGCCGTCTATGGGCCCGAAGGTCACGGGCACCCAGTATGGTTTTCCGGCCTTGACCCTTACGCACAGAGATTCTTCCAGATTATCTGAATCTTTTGATGATATTATGCACTGTAGATGATGATATGTTCAAACTCTTTGCAATTTTACACTGTCGAACTCCTTTCTGATATTGCTCCACTATTTGTCGGTGCAGAATTAGGGGGATGGTGAGCCTCTTCCCATCTTTACTTCTGAGAGCTGCTGCCACTCCAAGATGCTCTTTTTATACCCAGTCATGTTAGTGACCTATTGCCAATTGACCTAATGAGTTGCAATTTGGTCCTCCAGCTGTTCCTTTTTTGTACCTTTAACTTTTCCAGCCTCTTATTGCCCCGTCCCAACTTTTTTGAGATGTGTTGCTGTCATGAAATTTCAAATGAGACAATATTTGGCATGAAATTTCAAAATGTCTCACTTTCGACATTTGATATGTTGTCAATGTTCTATTGTGAATACAATATCAGTTTTTGAGATACGTAAATTATTGCATTCCCTTTTTATGTACAATTTGTACTTTGTACTCTCTCTCTCTCTCTCTCTCTCTATATATATATATATATATATATATATATATACACACTTTATGCACATTCACTGGATATGGGCAATCACATGCTCTGATTGGCTACTCTACTACTAGGCTATCAGCTCATATACAGTGAGTAGAGAAAAAACAAAATGGTGGAGCGTTTTCCTGAATTAACCAAGGAAGTAATAAAAATTCTACTTGAAAACAAAATCCCCCAAAATACAAAAAAAAGCAACAAAATGTGGAATAAATGCATTTGATGGCAAGAACATCTATTTTTATTTTTCAAGCATTATTATTCCAGCATTTTTCACAAATTGCTCATGTCATTTCACTGGTTTGTTAAGTGGAAATGACTTTGCTGGACATTGTGTATAAAGTTTTTATTTATCAAATTTGCAAAAAGTAAAAATAAAAATGTTCTGTTTCTCAAAGTCCAATGAATGTGGATAGATTCCACTCAGTCTTGTCAAACATGGCTTATAGCCAACTTGGTGCTATGCGCCTCATCGGCTATCGGCTCATGTACAACTGAATTATATATCAGATATCAGCTGGATAGTACAGTGGTAATGCTCACTGACTACGACGCAGGAGATCGGGGTTCGAATCCCGGTCGGGGCAAAACATCATCCAGTAAGGCAAGACCCCTCAAGATATATTGGCCTACCTCAGGAATGAGTGAAGACATAACTGATAGAGTCATACCGGCTCAGACGTCGCCCGGGTCAACAAGGTCTGCGTCAGGAACCAGGGCAAACTGATGAGAAATGGGCTACTGGAACAAGACATCGATGGACGATGGAAAATACGGAGTTGCTGGAATGCTACTATACAAGCAGTCCCAGAGAGTGGAGCGAATGTGGGACCATTGGATACTTTGAAACAATCAAGGCTAACAAAGAAACAGCTATTAGCTGTCGAAATCTACTATCACAACTAGAGATTAATGAAATACAACAACGGCAAGGGGGAGCCAGGAAGACAGGTCCCCACAACCAGAGATTGGGTACCAAGCCCCAACACCTAACAGCCTCAACACAAGAGCTGCTGACCTGAGAAGGAAGATCGTGACCCAACTGGAATACCGAAGCTGAGTTGCCAAGTACCTTCAGAAGATCTACTAGTAGATGTGAATGCTGCTCTGAAGACAATCTCCACAAGAACCATCACTGAGACCAACAAGCTGATACACAGTACAGCAACATGGAGATGCTTGGACACAAGGTGGGCTCGGGACATAACAAACAGTATCCACCATGGAAGAGACGATTAGAGGCCAAGATAAAGGCAGCACGGAGAGAAGTCAGCCAGCTGGCTGAACTACAGAAAGGGAACATGGTGAATAAAGGGGCACCCAGGAAGTACAACTCACTCTCCATACCAGAGGCACTCGAAACTGCCAAACAGCGAATAACAGCTCTGGCCACCCGGTTGAAGAGATACACCAAGGAGGGAGAGGCCAGGAGAATAAACAAGCTGTTCTCCACTGAACCAGCCAAGGTGTACTCTCAGTGGCAGGGGAACAACAACCGGTCAGACCCACCAAGAGCTGAGGTGGAAAAATACTGGAAAGACATATGGGAAAGAACGGCATCACACAACACTGATGCCCAATGGTTAGTGGACCTAAGAGCTGACCACAGCAACCTCCCAGAACAAGAACCAGTAACCATCTCAATGGCAGACGTCCAAGAAAGAGTGTCAAAGATGAAGAGCTGGACAGCACCAGGCCCCGATATGATCCATACGTACTGGCTGAAGAAGCTAACTGCACTCCATGAACGCCTAGCAGCACAGATGAACCAGCTGCTGAGGGATGGAACCCACCCAGAATGGCTAACCCAAGGCAGGACAGTCCTAATCATGAAGGACCCCCAGAAGGGACCCATCCCATCCAACTACCGGCCAATTACCTGTCTCTGCACAACATGGAAGGCCCTGTCAGGCATCATTGCGGCAAAAATGAGTAAGCATGTGGCTCAATACATGAGCGAGGCACAGAAAGGGATTGGCAGTAACACCAGAGGAGCCAAGCACCAGCTACTGGTTGATAGAACAGTCGCCCGAGACTGTAAGAAGAGACAGACCAACCAGTCTACGACTCAATGCCACACACATGGATACTGGAATGTCTGGAACTGTATAAGATCAACAGGAATCAACAGGAACCTAAGGACCTTCATCCAGAACTCAATGGAAATGTGGAAGACAACCCTAGAGGCCAACTCAAAACCCATTGCCCAAGTCAACATCAAGTGCGGCATATACCAAGGAGATGCGCTATCACCACTGCTGTTCTGCATAGGCCTGAACCCCCTCAGTCAGATCATCACGAAGAGCGGCTACGGGTACCGATTCCGTAGTGGGGCAACAATCAGCCACCTGCTCTACATGGATGACATCAAGCTGTATGCCAGGAACGAGCGAGAAATAGACTCACTGATCCACACCACCCGGATCTACAGCGATGACATAGGGATGTCATTCGGATTGGACAAGTGTGGCCGGATGGTCTCAAAGAGAGGCAAGATGATCCGGACTGAGGGGATTGACCTACCAGAGGGCAACATAGGTGATATCCAAGACAGCTACAAGTACCTTGGCATCCCACAGGCTAATGGAAACCATGAAGAAGCCACAAGGAAGTCAACCACAGCCAAATACCTCCAGAGAGTAAGGCAGGTCCTGAAAAGTCAGCTGAATGGTAAGAACAAGGTCCGAGCCATCAACATGTACGCACTACCAGTCATCAGATACCCCGCTGGCATCATAAACTGGCCAAAGGAGGAGATAGAAGCCACAGATATCAAGACTAGAAAGCTCCTCACCATGCATGGAGGGTTCCACCCCAAGTCCAGCACCCTGAGACTATACACTAAGCGGAAAGAGGGAGGCCGAGGGCTAGTGAGCATCAAGACCATGGTCCAGGATGAAACATCGAAAATCCGAGAATACATCAGAAAGATGGCCCCAAAGGATGAACTGCTAAGTGAATGTCTCAGGCAGCAGAACCCTGATGAGAGTGCAGAGGAGGAACAGACAACCTGGAGAGACAAACCCCTACATGGTATGTACCACCGTCAGATAGAGGAAGTGGCTGATATCAAGAAATCCTACCAGTGGCTGGATAATGCCGGACTGACAGACAGCACAGAGGCACTAATCATGGCAGCACAAGAACAGGCCATAAGCACAAGAGCCATAGAGGCCAGGATCTACCAGAGTAGATCAGACCCAAGATGCAGACTGTGCAAAGAAGCCCCTGAAACAGTCCAGCACATAGTAGCAGGGTGTAAGATGCTAGCTGGATCAGCGTACATGGAGAGGCACAACCAAGTGGCTGGGATAGTATACAGGAACATCTGCAACCAGTATGGAATAGAAGTACCCAAGTCCCAATGGGCCATACCACAGAAGGTGGCTGAGAACAACAGGGCCAAGGTTCTGTGGGACTTCAGCTTCCAGACTGACAAACAGATCCTGGCTAACCAACCGGACATAGTGGTGATGGACAAAGAGCAGAAGAGGGTGGTGGTGATAGATGTGGCGATCCCAGCTGACGCCAACATCAGGAAGAAGGAACATGAGAAACTTGAGAAGTATCAAGGGTTGAAAGAGCAGCTGGAACGGATGTGGAAGGTCAAGGGTTGCGTGGTCCCCGTGGTAGTGGGGGCACTTGGGGCAGTAACCCCCAAACTGGGAGAGTGGCTCCAGCAATTCCCAGGAACAACATCTGAAGCCTCAGTCCAGAAGAGCGCAGTCCTAGGAACATCGAAGATACTGCGCAGAACCCTCAAACTCCCAGGCCTCTGGTAGAGGACCCGAACTTGAGGATGACATGGATACCACACCCCCCCCCCCCCCCCCCCCGGGGGTGAGAAAAAGATTTTTTTTTTTTAATATATATGTGTGTGTAATTCTTGCAGATGTGAGTCAAAAGAACTTCAACCTCTACCCCAGGAAAAAAATTAATCTTTTTCCACTCATTTAGTAACCAATTTGTGCTTTCTGCTCTGTAAACTTGGCCTTTTTATGGAGTTTAATGGGTGTCACCAAATGCAAACCAGCTGAGTCATGCACATGCTCGATAATTTCTGGGTGATTTGCCAATACCCATGGCATATTTACGGGTGGTTTATCAACACACGACTATGAAGAAAATCTGCATTACAAAACTTTTCTCTATCCTGTGTAAATGTTTAATTTGGTTTGGCTTACACAAACAATTATACACAACTTCAGACAAAGAGGCCCAGTGTTACAGAAACAAAACCTATTCACATTTATTTATATGAGTGGCATATTTGATATTTTATCCTGGAAATGTAGGAAAAAAAAAGGAACCTTTTTGGTGATTAAGATTAAGTAATGATGTGCACACACACACACACACACACACACACACACACACACACACACAATTTCTGAATCACAGTGGTGGTCAGTAATAATGTCTTGTTTGTGCTCTATTATATTCTGAAGCCCTTTGGCCTTTTCAAGATTGAGGTCTTGTCCCATTCATAACGTTTTGATAACAGATATGATCACATTTTAAACAAGTTCGAAAGGAAGTTAATGTTCTATATATTGGGAACTGGGCAAACACAGTATGTGTTCTTGAAAAATAAAAGTTTAAGGATGAACGATTGGATCGTGGATTTGATTTTCAGGATTTTCTTTTTTTTTTCCCCAGGAAAAATGGGCTTCAGCATTTACAATGAATGTGTTCAGTATGGATCAAATTTTGGAACAGGATACTTTGTGGTCATCCAAACAAACAAAATCAACATAAAACATGCATGTAGTCATTGCAGTCTCAGTGTATGCACTGGACCCCTTATCCACCTAACCACTTATCCTATTCAGGATCACAGGCAAGCTGGAGCCTATCCCAGCTGACTATGGCCGAGAGGTGGGGGTACACCCTGGACAAGTTGCCAGGTCATCACAGTGCTGACACATAGAGACAAACAACCATTCACACTCACACCTATGGTCAATTTAGAGCCACCAATTAGACTAACCTGCATGTCTTGGGACTGTGGGGGAAACTGGAGCAAACCCAAGCAAACACAGGGAGAACGTGCAAACTCCACACAGAAAGGCCCCCGTCAACCACTGGGCTTGAACCTAGAACATTCTTGCTGTGAGGCGAGAGTGCTAACCACTACACCACCGTGCAGCTACTTTGAGATATCTAAAATGTCGATATATCTATCATCCCCAAAGTTTACCTTTTACATCCATTCTGATTTCTGTGAGTTGCTGGCTTATTCTGATAATTTCTGACTTGAAGCATAAGTAATATTTTACTACTAGCATTCATCTTACATTACATTAATAGCATTTAGCAGACAGTCTTATCTAGAGCAGCTTACAACATACCCAGAGCAGCAGGTACCTTAATCAGGGGCACTTCAGCCATTCCTGCTGATCCAGGGAATCAAACCAGTGACCTTTTGGTCCCAAAGCTGCTTCTCTAACCATTAGGCCATGGTTTCCTAGCTTCAGTCAATTCTTTATCCTGGTCAGGGTCACTGCGAATGAGCAGCCTATTCCAGGACGAGAGACAAGAATACACCATGGATTGGACATCAGTCCATCACAAAGCACCATGCAGACACTCATTCACCCACTGACTAGCATGTTTTTGGGAGGAAACCTGATGGAAAAAGAATGAATGAAAGAAACAGGTAGGCCCAGGAAGAACATACAAAACCCCACACAGACCGAAATCTGAGCTCAGGATCAAACCCGAAGACCCTGGAGCTGTGAAGCAACAACACTAAGTCCTGCAGCTCTGTCATTACTAATCTATTTTACAAAAAGCTGGTGGTTGATCTTAGACATGAGGTGAGGAAGTGGGGCTAATTTCAATATCATCCTGTCAAAACACATACACACTTTCACATCTGAAATGAGTGAGAGTTCATTGAAAATCAGAAGTCTGGTAGGTGGGAGGTTTAGAACAAGAAGCCTTTATTTATCACACATACACTCAAGCACAGACTTAAGCACAGTGAAATTCCTCCTCTGAAGCAATGAACACACACATGCATACCCAAGGGAGCAATGAGCACATATACACGCACACATACCCAGAGCAGTGGACAGCTATGCTATAGCACTAGAGAGCAGTTGGGGGTTAGGTGCCTTGCTCAAGGGCACTTCAGGCCAACCTTCAGGCCATGGCTGCTCCATGTTAACCTAACTGCATGTCTTTTTGATTGTGGAGGAAACCCACGCAGACACAGGGAGAACATGCAAACTCCACACAGAAAGGCCCCCGTCGACCACTGGGCTCAAACCCAGAGCCTTCTTGTTGTGAGGCGAGTGCTAACCACTACACCACTGCTCCTGATTAGGCTATGAGTGAGAAACTAGAGAAAATAATGCAGCTTTTTAAATCCTGTGCCTACTTGTTTCTTTCTTTCTTTTCAATACATAACGTCTGATAAAGTTGTTGAACGTGGCTCTAGTTTTTGAAGACTTGAAGTCTGAAGGCATTCTATTCATTTTTGTACTTTTTTATATATTTATTTTATTTTCGTGAATGAAGCATACACAACCTAGAAGTATATCTCAGTATTGTATGTGAAGTCCAAGTGCTACAAACACATTCAACAACAGTTGAAGTTCAGCTCCAAATAACAAAAATATGGTACATGCGGCTACTGCTTATAAATAAAATTGTTTTCTGATCCCATGTCCATACAGTAAATATTGCAGATATACATGTTATCAGTAATACTCGCCTCGTCTCTTGCAAGCATCACCAAGCTGTGAGCAGCATCAGGGCTTGTAGTATTTTAGTTACCAATTTTCTTTACTGTGTTTTGTTCAAAATACAGTGCTGTGAACTATATCTATTTTCAAAATAGCAAGAAAGCATGTGTTCATGAATTGTCTTGGAAGCATTATTTACTACTAATGAGCACATTTTGTTTCACAAGTGTAGTGTAAAGACTCTAAAATAAAAAAAATAAATAAATTAAAAAAATAAAGCTAGTAGTATAGTTAGGTTTTTTTTTTCTTTTTTATCAGACATCTAATTTTTTAGGTTTGTTTACCTGACATGTTTCGACGTCCAACTTCCGTCTTCCTCAGAGTGTCACCGGATGTTAATTGGTGACGCATCTTTTATCAGCTGCTGTTTCTGAAGGCGTGGCCTTCCTGTCTGGTTTGACAGGTCGGTCACGCCTTATACTGTCTGTTCGTCCCCTGCAAGATGTCACTCCAGGTATGGGAGAGCATGTATGCTCCCTCATCCCGGTTGATGGTCCTCGGGCTTCGCTTACGGATCTCCATGGCCTCCCTGATCCAGCGCTGATGTTTGTTATCTTCTGTGCGGATGACTCTGGCATTCCCCCAGTCCATAATGTGATTTTCCCTTTTACAGTGATCTGTTATAGCTGACTTATAATTTTCCTGTTGTGCCTTTTCTTTTATTGTTCGGGTTTGTCTTGTAGCTGTCTCCTTTTCGCACTCTTTCTTATGTTCATGTTTTCTTGTGTTGAAACTCCTTCCTGTCTCCCCAATATAAGTTTTATTGCATAATTTACATGGAATCTCATATATGGTGTTGCATCTGTTGTCCGGATGTATTCTGTCTTTGGGATGAACCAGGATCTGACGGAGTGTTGTGTATGGTTTGACAGGTGTGTTAACATTGTGTTTCCTCATTACTCTTTGAATGCGTTCAGTTATTCCCCTGATGTATGGTAATGTAACTACTCCCCAGTGTTCTTGTTTGTTAGTTTGTTTTTTCTCTTTCTTCTGTGTTTTGTTGTTTTTAACCTGTTCCACCCCTTTGGATATTGCCCATTGTGGATATTGACATGCCTTCAGTGCGTGTTGTATATGTTGTTCCTCCTGTTCTTTGTCCTGTGGATCTGTAATTATTGCTGTGCGTTCATGTAATGTTCTAACTACGGATATTTTGTGCATTATGGGGTGTTCGGAAGTCCAGTTCAAATATTGGTCGGTGTGTGTGGGTTTTCTGTGTACTTTTATTTTGATGTCCCCATCTTCTGTGTGATGTATTTTTAAATCCAAAAATGCTATTGACTGCTCCGTTTCTTCTTCATGTGTGAATTTTATATTGCCGGTATTGTCTATGGTGTTAAGATGGTCGGTGAGTTGTTGAGTGTGTCCCCTCTTTACTTTTTCCAATATGTCGTCCACATACCGTTTCCAGAGTGTTGGTCTGTATTCCGCTGGTATTGTAGTGAGTGCTTTCTGCTCCAGATCCTCCATGAAAAAGCCGCACATGATGGCTGATAGTGGGTCTCCCATGGCAAAACCTTCCTTCTGTCTGTAGATTGTATTCCTGAACTGAAAGTATGTGGATGTGGCGATGAATTGAAGGAGCTGAGTGATGTCTTGTACGGTGAGGTTTGTGCGTTTCTTGAGCGTCCTGTCTGTTTTTAATTTGTCTTGTACTATCTGTATGGTGGCTTCCGTGGGTGTTCTGGTGAAAAGAGATATGACATCATGTGAAATGAAAACTTCATCTTGCTGCATTTTGATGTTTTTTAGTTCTTCTGCCAGATGTTTTGAGTTTTTGCAGTGTTGGTCTGTGAGTCCTAGTAATGGTTTAATTATTTCGGTGAGTGCTTTTGATAAGTTGTATGTGACCGAACCAATGCTATCTACTATGGGGCGTAATGGTGTTCCTGGTTTGTGTATTTTTGGTGTACCGTAAATCCTGGGGATGACATTGGCTGTGGGTACTAAATGATTGTAATCCTGCTTATCTATTTTATTTTCATCGAGTAGTGGTTTTATTAGTGCTTTAAGTTTCTTTTTCTTGTCTTCTGTTGGGTCTTTTTTTAATATTTCAAATGCGTTGTCGCTGAGTAATTCATTCATTTTTCGTTCATATTCATCAGTGTCCATAATAACTGTTGTTCTGCCTTTATCTGCTGGGAGGATTGTGATATCTTTATTTTTAGCTAATGTTCTCATGGCTTTGGGTTCCTGTTTTGTGATGTTACTGGGTGGTGGTTTGGCCGTTTTCAATATACCAGCTATTGCGTTTCTTAGTGCTGCTTTTTGTCCCTGATCCTGTATTTTCTCACATGCTAATTCAGTTGCCAGAATGAATTTGTCGTGTGGTATATGGTTCGGTGTGACAGCGTAGTTGAGTCCTTTTGCTAATATACTGCGTTCTGCTTGTGAGAGTTTGTACCTTGATATGTTATGAATCCATTTGTCGTTGATGTGTGCGTGCTCCGGTTCTGCCTTCTTTTTCTGTGCGATGAGTTTGTCCAGTTTTCGTATTTGTCGGGTTTTTGTCTCTGTGAATTCCTGTTCGTGTACGTCTGCCAAGTGTCCGTGTATTGCTATTTCCATTTCCTTGTTTTGGGGAAACCGGCGTTTGAAAGTTTCCGTCTCTCTGTGTAGTTCGCTGTTGATATTATTTAATTTATCCGTTGTGCACCGTATCCGTTCTTTTACCAGAGTCATCCGCACTTTCCTGATCATCTTTTCCGCGTTTCTGGTTGGAATCGGGTTCTTGATGTTCAGGCTGGCCGGTACGACTTCCTCATCCCGGCAGCGCAGATTGAATCTCAGGTGATTCCTGTAGCGTGCCCGTTTCCGTGTCAATCGCTCTAGGCGGCGAAACTCCTTGATGCTTTCGTCTCCGTAACTAATTCTTAATCTTTCGATTACGTTCATTATGTCTTATATTAAATATAGTTAGTTTTTTTTTTTGTTTTTTTTTGAGGAAGCCAGAGGACCATCAACCGGGATGAGGGAGCATACATGCTCTCCCATACCTGGAGTGACATCTTGCAGGGGATGAACAGACAGTATAAGGCGTGACCGACCTGTCAAACCAGACAGGAAGGCCACGCCTTCAGAAACAGCAGCTGATAAAAGATGCGTCACCAATTAACATCCGGTGACACTCTGAGGAAGACGGAAGTTGGACGTCGAAACATGTCAGGTAAACAAACCTAAAAAATTAGATGTCTGATAAAAAAGAAAAAAAAAAAACTAACTATATTTAATATAAGACATAATGAACGTAATCGAAAGAAAGCTAGTAGTAGACGTTTGGTATCGGCTTTTCAATATATCTGCCAAAAAGCTAAAAAAAACCTTACAAAACCTTTCATTTGACCTTTCAGAAGGACCAAACAAAAGCTGTGATAATCAAAAGGTAAATTTTCTTAAACTAAACACCACTTACTTGATATCGAATCAGTAACCTTGGCAAACCATGAGGTGAATTTCATTTATCTTTTTATCTGCCGATTATCTTCCGATACTATGGAGTTATAATGAGGGTTGTCTTATTTTGTTTCTGGTTCTGATTGGTGCTGAAGTTTAACAAGAAGTAGAACAGGTAATCAAACTCAATCAGGATAAGTGCTGATTGGTTACAAAGTTTCGCTATTGTTACACTCATTCTTACATTCTTACAACATGATGACATAATGGGTGTCACCACTTGTTCTTGTGTACCTTTGATAACGCGAGATCAACTGTTCATATCACGAGATCATTATTTGCCATTCTGGTGACTGTAATGCTTATGTGTATGTGCACGTGCACTGCGCTATTGTTACACTCATTCTGACATTCTTACAACATGATGACACAGTGGCTACTGCCTCGTTTCACTTCTATGAGGCAGTAGCCACAAAAACTAAGAAATTGAACCATAAACTTTAAGTATTGATCTTTTCATTATACATGTACTGTATAAACATACATTCATTCAGTTAAATGTTATTCTACTCTATTGTAAGAAGGCCTGGATACACGTGGGAATGAAATGATTGACCAGAAGAAACTCGTTGCAGCACTTGCATCGCAATCTGTCTGTTCATTACATATAACTACTTATTTGAACTTTTCTGGATACATGTACAAATACAAACTGTTTGCCATTTCTATTCAAAATATTTGAAACATCAAGAGGTTTAGTATGTAAAAGCTAGCTACGTAGCCATATAACAACCTTGATTGCTATATTATTTCAGTATTAATGGCATCCAGCCAGCCAGCTATCAGAATTTATGTAAAAGCCATTTTTTGAATCAGTGACATACACACTACCATGAACATTCGGATGTATTTTATAAGTAGTCTAATTCATTTACAGTGCCCTCAGAATAGCCATGTATCTCAAATACTAAGTTACTATCTTACACTGCATGACCAGAGCATTCTACCAAAGTATGATGAATAAGTAACATTAGTCAAATCAATGTCAGTGAATTTCCCGTTCATGTTCATGTGATAAATGTCCTTCCTAGATACATTTATATTAATAAATTATCTCCAGCTGAAACCATTTAAGCTTTCTGAATATATGTAATAAATAGAGGATATTACATATTGGCGCAATGATGTGAAGTTTATCTTCGAGGGGTGAATGTATATATCATGAGTGAGTGTAATGAACGAATGATATATGTTTCAACATGAGAAGATAAACTTCATATCCTTGCACCACCGTGCAATGTTCTTTATATTCTATAGACACATCCCCATGAAAAATAAATAAATAAATAAATAAATAAATAAAAAAACCCACACAAGTTAATCAAAATAATTTTAATTTTGAATGGGGTCGCCATTTTGACAACGTGCATCTAGTCAGTGGGAAAACACTGGGAGTGATGTCATCAGAGTGAAATATCAGGAATTATTATACATACGGGCCACTTTTTCCAAGGAATAAAAACATATCCTATTCCCTTCTAACGGGTTTATTGATGGCATGCAATATTGTTATCATATCACTTATCCTCCATGTATTACACCACTCTCCCCAGTGGAGAATGAGCATGCAATATTGTTATAATATTGCATGTTGTCAAGACAACACAACGTCACACACGAAGATCCCATAACAAAACTTTTCTGTTGCGCATGTGCTCAGTCATTTCTTTGTCGGCTGGGAAGGAGAGAAGATGGGGTTAATTCAGTGCTTGGATTAAGCGCTAAATAAATAAACTGAAACTAAAGACATTCTGGACAGCAAGCTGGACTGGACTTGCAACACCAACTACTTGTACAGGAAGGGACAGAGCAGGCTATACTTCCTAAGGAGGCTGCGGTCCTTTAACGTCTGCAGGAAACTCCTGTGGATGTTCTATCAGTCTGTGGTCACCAGTGTCCTGTTTTACACCATGGTATGCTGGGGGGCAGCACATCCAAGAAGGACACATCCAGGCTGGACAAACTGATCAGGCGGGCCGGCTCTGTGGTCGGCATGAATCTGGACTCTCTGGTGATGGTGGCAGAGAAGAGGACTATGGACAAACTATTGAACATCATGGATGATGCCAGTCACCCTCTGCACACCGTCATCAGCAACCAGAGGAGCCTGTTCAGTGACAGAATGCCCCTTCCCAAGTGCAGGACTAACAGAATTAAAAACTCCTTTGTCCCTCATGCCATCAGACTGTACAACTCCTCTTTGGGGGGGAGGAGGGGGAACAGGAGGACAGAGGACGGGAAGGAGCAGTAGCCTAGCCTGACAAAAAGCAATACTGGACAATGTGCAATATAATGTGCAATACCTCTCCTGCTGGACTTTTTTTTTCCTCCCCATATCTTATTCTTTTTTTTATATTTGTATATGTAAATACTCAATTTAATTTATCTAGAAGTTTTCTCTATTTTCTATTCTCTGTTTATCCTGTAATGATGCTGCTGGAATTTTAATTTCCCTGAGGGAACCCGCCCAAAGGGATCAATAAAGTTCTATCTACCGGTAATCTAATCTGATCGAATCTAACTTGCAGAATAAAAACAAACACACAACACAACATGTGTTGTAGACCAGCCAGACTTTCTGCCATTAACTTTTGTCCAAGGGACAAACACAGAAGACTTCATGAAGTTGTGTGCAGCTCATGGGATTAAAGGGGACATACAGTTGAACTCAAAATTATTAGCCCCCCTTAAATTTTGGAACATTTTCCCAAATATCCTCCAAATGTTTAAAGCATTGATAAAAATTGATATACACAAACAATCACCAGTACTATTCAGGTGTTTGTGGTGCATTTTTGAATATGAAATTAGTTTTAGGCTGTCTTTATATGAAATATGGTAAAAATGAGTTGGTCAAAAATATTAGCCCCCATGTGGATTCTCGCTTTTAAAACACAGTTAATTAACCAATCAGCTTTTAAACAACACCTGTGCAATCAGTTGGCTTCCTAGCAACACCTGTAGTCAATTGGCTCCATTCAACAGTTTAAAAGGACTCCAAGGAACAGGGCATTTGAATGAATGAGGAGGATTACTATTTGTCACAATGCCGAAGACTAAAGAAATAAGTCTTGAACTCCGACAAAAGATTGTGGAGGCTCATGACAAGGGCCAAGGCTACACTGCCATTTCGAAGAGGTTTACAGTCTCCAGAACTGCAGTTCGGTGCATCATTGCCAAGTACAAGGAGACAGATTCGGTCAAGAACAAACCTGGTCGTGGACGCAAGTGTAAGATCTCAAGAACTCTGGAAAGAAAAATTGTCAGAGATGTCCGTAAAGAGCCCCGTACATCTGCAAAGGAAATTGTTGCTGACCTGGCCTCTTCTGGAGTTTGTGTGTCAAGGCACACTGTTGTGAGGGCTCTTCATCGGAATGGGCTTCGGGGCTATCGTCCCAGAAGAACCCCCTTACTAAAACATCGTCACATCAAAGCCCGACTAAAGTTTGCCCGTGAGTACTTGAAGAAGAAAGATGAGTTTTGGAAGTCTGTGCTTTGGTCAGATGAGACGAAATTGGAGCTGTTTGGGCATATGGACATTGCCTATGTATGGCGAAGAAAGGGAGAGGCCTTCAACCCTGTGAACACAGTTCCCACAGTTAAACATGGTGGTGGCAGCATCATGCTGTGGGGCTGTTTTGCAGCCTCAGGTACAGGCAGTCTGGTTCGGGTGCATGGCACCATGAAAAAGGAAGATTACCTAAAAATACTGAAGGAAAACATGCAGAAGTCTGCTCTCACTTTGCGCTTAGGTCGTCGTTGGGTCTTCCAGCAAGATAACGACCCAAAGCATACATCTAAAATAGTCCAGCAATACTTCAAGGATACCAAGACCAACGTCATACAGTGGCCTGCACAGAGCCCAGATCTCAATCCAATAGAAAACCTGTGGCAAGTGCTGAAAAAGAACGTCCATGCACGAAAACCATCCAATTTGGGCCAGTTGGAACAGTTTGCAATGGAGGAATGGGCCAAAATTCCTCAGGAGACCTGTGCCAACCTAGTGAAAAACTATTCCAAGAGGTTGTTGTCAGTTGTGGGTCAAAAAGGGTACACAATTGACTACTAATGGTCAGGGGGCTAATAATTTTGAACATCTCACTTTTGCTGTTTTTGGTTGAAACTCAGTGTGATAATAAGATATCGTAATGAAACTTGTTGGACAATGTCTTCAGAGTGCATTTATTTCAAGAATAAAAACATTTGTTGTCAATGGTCATTTTCATGGAGAAATCAAGAATTATGTTCAATTCCACAAGGGGGGCTAATAATTTTGAGTTCAACTGTATGATGAAAAATTCACTTTTTCAGTGCTTGTGCACATACATTTTGGGATCTGGAGCCTGCCAAGCTGCAAACTCTGAAATAAGGCAAACAAGTCAGTTTCTTTTGTTCTGCCTATTTAAAAAAAACACAAGCTTCAATAAGCCATTCAGATTTGCCTCCCCTTTCTATGTCATAAGGGGAGCTCATTAGAATTATGCCACTCCTTCATCTGTGTATCTCCACTCATGGCTTGAGAACTGACTTTGCGAATGAATATTCATGAGGAAGGTGTTATCTGATTGGCTGGCAGAATGGGGCTGGGGTGAGCAGTCAAATTGGCCATTTTAAACGGGGTTGTTTAGAGAGTGAAAAGGGAGCTATGGTGCTTTATCTTTGTGGCATTTTGACGAAAGCAGAATTGAAATGTCATGGACATTTCAATAAGACCTCAAGGAGGTGGTCCCCTGAAATGGAAGATGCCCTCAGAGACTGCTAGGACATCACGGACTGGGATGTGCTGCTTAGCCCACACTGTGAGGACATAGAGGGGCTGACACACTGTCTGACAGATTACCTCAACTTCTGTGCAGACGTGGTCTCCCCCACTAAGACTGTATGGTGTTACCCTAATAACAAGCCATGGGTAACACAGGAAGTCAAAGCTGTCCTCAACAGGAAGAAGACCACCTTCAGGAGCAGGGATAGGGAGGTGAAACACTGCATGAGGGAAGCTAAGGACAGCTACAGGAGAAAGGTGGAGCAGAAGCTGAAGGAGAACAGCATGAGGGAGGTCTGGGAAGGTGTGAAAACCATCACAGGCCACAATACAAAGACCAGAGTCATTGAGGGGACAGTGGAGAGGGCGAACGAGTTGAATGACTTCTTCAATCAGTTCAACTAGCCCACGTCTCCCCCACCCTCTCCCTCACTGTAGCCATCTCTCCTTCTTCCCTCAACACACCTCCCCCCAGTCATCACAGCAGCCCCCTCCTCCCCCACCTCAACACAGACTCCTCCATGCATTACTGCAGACCAGGTCAGAGGTCAACTGAGGAAGCTTCACCCCAGGAAAGCAGCAGGCCTGGACAAGGTGTGTCCATGACTACTGAAGACCTGCACTGCTGAACTGGATGAGCCACTCCAATGCATCTTCAACCTCAGCCTGCAGCTGGGGAGAGTGCCAACCCTCTGGAAGACATCATGTATCATTCCAGTTCCCAAAAAGAATTGGCCCAGCAAGCTGAACGACTTCCAACTGGTGGCACTCACTTCACATTGAAGATGTTGGAGCGACACTTCCTCAGCCTCCTCAGACCCCAGGTACAACATGCCCAGGACTGTCTGCAGTTTGCGTACCGGGCAGGTGCTGGTGTGGAAAATGCCATCCTCTACCTGCTACACCGAGCCCACTCGCATCTGGATAAGGGAAATGGCACAGTGAGGATCCTCTTCTTGGACTTCTCGAGTGCCTTCAACACCATCCAGCCCCTATTGCTTCAGGACAAACTGAACAGGATGCGAGTGGACCCCAGCCTGGTCACCTGGATCTCCAGCTACCTCACTGACAGGACGCAGTACGTCAGGCTGAAGGACATCACATCTGACACTGTGATTAGCAGCACCGGAGCACTCCAGGGCACGGTGCTGGCCCCTCTTCTCTTCACCCTGTACACCGCAGACTTCTGCTACAACTTGGAGCCAGTGTTGTTTTTGGCAGCCATTTTTGATTTAGTTTTAGTCTTAGTCTTTTGGACAAAATGCTTATTAGTTTTAGTCACATTTCAGTCAATTCTATCCTTGATAGTTTTGGTCTAGTTTTAGTCGACGAAAACTAAAAGGGTTTTAGTCCAGTTTTAGTCATTCATTTTAGAAGAAAAAAATAATTACTTTAAAACATTAAATTAGGCCAATACAGAGATAGGAAATTGTACTCGAGGTTGACAGGTTGTGCATAACATGCTCTCTACATAAACGCTGTCTAGTGCGCATGCTCTCTACATAAACGCTGTCTAGTGCGCATGCTCTCTACATAAACGCTGTCTAGTGTGCATGCTCTCTACATAAATGCTGTCTAGTGCTCATGCTCTGTACATAAACGCTGTCTAGTGCGCATGCTCTCTACATAAACGCTGTCTAGTGTAGACATCCCAAGTCTCCTGGAAGTTCTGAGAGTCTCCCGCATATTGATAGTGGCTCCCTGATACCCGCAAATTGGATAATATCTCCCGGAATCTAGAGCAAGTGAGCAAGAGCATGCACGCGAAACAATGTCTGCATCGCACATATGATGGAGTGTGCGAGGGAGAGCGAGAGAGACTGTGTGTGTGCCTGTTCATGTAGCGCATGCTAGACAAAGAGCCTCCTGATTGGTTTACAGACATCCAAACTCATTTCAGGGAGGTGTCATGACAGCCCCCCGCTGATGGGAAAAAAGTCATGCGTCACAACACCTCCCTGAAATGAGTTTCTGCAGGTTGGGATGACTGCTAGCGTGTATACGCCATTGTTCACAGACTCATGTTTCTGCCTCCATTTAACATGTCACAATGCGCTGATAGAGCACAAACATGTAATGATGAACACACAACTAGAAGATGACCACGCTGTCCGTTAATGTAAATATGATGGCTAAACATGCTGCTCACGTTAGAGTAGCCAGGTGTGCTGCTGCTCATTTGCACATATTAAGGCACAGCAACAGGTCTGAAAAGCTACATTTCCCCCCGTATGTTTCACAGTAACTCAAATATGGGTCAATATATGACAAAGCATTCAGTTGCTGTCCCACCAATAATTCCTGCAGGACAAGTTTTACTCATGACATGTTAATTTAATTTAAGTTAGCTTAACCAAGCCAACTTTAGCATGAAGCTAGCGGTCCCATTCATTTTCGCCAGGTCACGGTGTTTTGGAAAACTTCATAGGAAATTCATCACAGCCTGATTGTTGAGCGACATTAACCAAATCTAGCAAACATGTACATGATCTGTTAACAGGACTTACTGTAACGTTAACTTAACATCGCAGAAATAGCAGCATGGTGAGCCTTTAGATGCCTCTTGAGGTTGGTCGTATTCTTGCCACGTAGTTTATAGCCACAGGGTGTACCTCTGTCTCCCACTACAAGGCATTCCGTTTTATTTTCTGCTGGATTATGTGTAAAGTATGTCCATAAATCACCACGTCTTTTCCACCCACCAAGCCCTTGTGCTGGCGTTGCCACCGCCATGGTCCATGAACTGTGTGCACTGTGCCTGGTGGGCGTGAACCAAACAAGGACAGGATGCAGGTGCATTGCTGATATTTTCAGCATTTGGCAGACAGGTAGTCCTATAGCCAACCCACTAACATTTTCGTCTCATCTCGTCTCGTCAACGAAAACAACAGATATGTCTCATCATATTTTCATGATCAAAGACTTATGTTTAGCTCATCACTGTCTCATTTTAGTCATGAAAAAAAGGTGGGTTAATGAAATCATTTCGTCATCGTCATCGTTAACGAAAACAACACTGCTCGGAGCTGTGTCACATTCAGAAGTTTGTCGATGAAACAGCCATCGTTGGGTGTATCAGTGATGGCAGAGAGGAGTATAGGAGCCTGGTGAGGGACTTTGCTGTGTGGTGCAACAGGAACCATCTGCAGCTCAACACCTCGAAGACCAAGGAGCTGGTCATTGACTTTGGGAGGTCCAGACCAAGGTTATGACCAGTTCTGATCGAGGGAGTCGAGGTGGAGGCTGTGGATTCCTACAAGTACCTCGGGCTGTGGCTGGACAGCAAGCTGGACTGGACTTGTAACACCAATCACTTACACAGAAGGGACAGAGCAGGCTATACTTCCTTAGGAGGCTGCGGTCCTTTGACATCTGCAGGAAACTCCTGTGGATGTTCTATCAGTCTGTGGTTGCTAGTGTCCTGTTTTACACCGTGGTGTGCTGGGGGGGCAGCACATCCAAGAAGGACACATCCAGGCTGGACAAACTGATCAGGTGGGCCAGCTCTGTGGTCGGCATGAATCTGGACTCTCTGGTGACGGTGGCAGAGAAGAGGTCTATGGACAAACTATTGAACATCATGGATGATGCCAGTCACCCTCTGCACACCGTCATCAGCAACCAGAGGAGCCTGTTCAGTGACAGAATGCTCCTTCCCAAGTGCAGGACGAACAGACTCAAAAACTCCTTTGTCCTTCACGCCATCAGATTGTACAACTCCTCTCTGGGGGGGTGGGGTAACAGGAGGACAGAGGACAGGAAGGAGCAGTAGCCTAGCCTAACAATAAGCAATACCGGACAATGTGCAATATAAAGTGCAATATCTCTCCTGCTGCCCCCCTCTCTCTCTCCCCCTTCCTCTCTTCCCCATATCTTATTCTTTTTATATTTGTATATGTAAATACTTAATTTATTTTAATTTATCTCAAAGTTTTCTCTCTTTTCTCTGTTTATCTGTAATGATGCTGCTGGAAAGGGATCAATAAAGTTATATCTAATCTAATCTAATCTATGTCAACTTGTGAAAAAGGGGTAAAATATGTCATTGTTAATGGACTCATCCATTTTGTCTGTTTAGTATTTGATCTTTGGAAATGGCCAAAACACACACCTCGACACAACATCTCCTGGCAGATAAATTTTGGGAGGTGAACCCCACTGACAAATGATTACAGATGGTGAATGGTGGTGCTAATAATGTTTAAACATGGGTCGTGACACCAGAAAAAAAAAAAAAAGGTAGCTAAAGTAAGTCTTTAAATCAAGCATACACATGGGGCCATTGAACTTGTTAAGCAGTAAAAAAAAAAATAATAATAAAAGAAAAAAAGAAAAATGACAACATGCCTTGCATAAATATTCAACCCCTTGAACTTCATCTCATCATCTCTAGCCGCTTTATCCTGTTCTACAGGGTCGCAGGCAAGCTGGAAGCTATCCCAGCTGACTGCGGGTGAAAGGCAGGGTACACCCTAGACAAGTCGCCAGGTCATCACAGGGCTGACACATAGACACAGACAACCATTCACACTCACACCTACGGTCAATTTAGAGTCACCAGTTAACCTAACCTGCATGTCTTTGGACTGTGGGGGAAACCAGAGCACCCGGAGGAAACCCACATGGACATGGGGAGAACATGCAAACTCTGCACAGAAAGGCCTTCGCCGGCCATGGGGCTCGAACCCAGACCTTCTTGCTGTGAGGCAACAGTGCTAACCACTACACCACCTTGCCACCCGGGTCAGAAGATATCACTATAAAAAAAAAAAAAAGAAAATAAAAATTGTGGAAGACCCCAGAGTTTGGTAGAGAACAGAACTAAAAAAAACTGTATAATGAATACCAAGCAAAAAGCACAAATCTGGGATGAAGCTTTGCAGAATGATCAGTGTTTGGTAAAAAATAAATAAATTATTTATATAATAATCTCCTTCTCGGGCGGCACGGTGGTGTAGTGGTTAGCGCTGACGCCTCACAGCAAGAAGGTCCTGGGTTCGAGCCCCGGGGCCGGCGAGGGCCTTTCTGTGCGGAGTTTGCATGTTCTCCCCGTGTCCGCGTGGGTTTCCTCCGGGTGCTCCGGTTTCCCCCACAGTCCAAAGACATGCAGGTTAGGTTAACTGGTGACTCTAAATTGACCATAGGTGTGAATGTGAGTGTGAATGGTTGTCTGTGTCTATGTGTCAGCCCTGTGATGACCTGGCGACTTGTCCAGGGTGTACCCCGCCTTTCGCCCGTAGTCAGCTGGGATAGGCTCCAGCTTGCCTGCGACCCTGTAGAAGGATAAAGCGGCTAGAGATAATGAGATGAGATCTCCTTCTCACCCCTGGTGGGGGGGTGGTATCCATGTCATCCTCAAGCTCGGGTCCTCTACCAGAGGCCTGGGAGTTTGAGGGTTCTGCGCAGTATCTTCGATGTTCCTAGTACTGCGCTCTTCTGGACTGAGGCTTCAGATGTTGTTTCTGGGATTTGCTGGAGCCACTCTCCCAGTTTGGGGGTTACTGCCCCAAGTGGCCCCACTACCACGGGGACCACGCAACCCTTGACCTTCCACATCCGTTCTAGCTGCTCTTTCAACCCTTGATACTTCTCAAGTTTCTCATATTCCTTCTTCCTGATGTTGGCGTCAGCTGGGATCGCCACATCTATCACCACCACCCTCTTCTGCTCTTTGTCCACCACCACTATGTCCGGTTGGTTAGCCAGGATCTGTTTGTTAGTCTGGAAGCTGAAGTCCCACAGAACCTTGGCCCTGTTGTTCTCAGCCACCTTCTGTGGTATGGCCCATTGGGACTTGGGTACTTCTATTCCATACTGGTTGCAGATGTTCCTGTATTCTATCCCAGCCACTTGGTTGTGCCTCTCCATGTACACTGATCCAGCTAGCATCTTACACCCTGCTACTATGTGCTGGACTGTTTCAGGGGCTTCTTTGCACAGTCTGCATCTTGGGTCTGATCTACTCTGGTAGATCCTGGCCTCTATGGCTCTTGTGCTTATGGCCTGTTCTTGTGCTGCCATGATTAGTGCCTCTGTGCTGTCTGTCAGTCCTGCATTATCCAGCCACTGGTAGGATTTCTTGATATCAGCCACTTCCTCTATCTGATGGTGGTACATGCCATGTAGGGGTTTGTCCCTCCAGGTTGTCTGTTCCTCCTCCTCCTCTGCGCTCTCATCAGGGTTCTGCTGCCTGAGACATTCACTTAGCAGTTCATCCTTTGGGGCCATCTTTATGATGTATTCTCGGATTTTCGATGTTTCATCCTGGACTGTGGTCTTGACGCTCACTAGCCCTTGGCCTCCCTCTTTCCGCTTAGTGTATAGTCTCTGGGTGCTGGACTTGGGGTGGAACCCTCCATGCATGGTGAGGAGCTTTCTAGTCTTGATATCTGTGGCTTCTATCTCCTCCTTTGGCCAGTTTATGATACCAGCGGGGTATCTGATGACTGGTAGTGCGTACATGTTGATGGCTAGGACCTTGTTCTTACCATTCAGCTGACTTTTCAGGACCTGCCTTACTCTCTGGAGGTACCGGTATTTGGCTGTGGTTGACTTCCTTGTGGCCTCTTCATGGTTTCCATTAGCCTGTGGGATGCCAAGGTACTTGTAGCTGTCTTGGATATCACCTATATTGCCCTCTGGTAGGTCAATCCCCTCAGTCTGGATCATCTTGCCTCTCTTTGAGACCATCCAGCCACACTTGTCCAATCTGAATGACATCCCTATGTCATCGCTGTAGATCCGGGTGGTATGGATCAGTGAGTCTATTTCTCGCTCGTTCCTGGCATACAGCTTGATGTCATCCATGTAGAGCAGGTGGCTGATTGTTGCCCCACTATGGAATCGGTACCCGTAGCCGCTCTTCATGATGATCCGACTGAGGGGGTTCAGGCCTATGCAGAACAGCAGTGGTGATAGTGCATCTCCTTGGTATATGCCGCACTTGATGTTGACTTGGGCAATGGGTTTTGAGTTGGCCTCTAGGGTTGTCTTCCACATTTCCATTGAGTTCTGGATGAAGGTCCTTAGGTTCCTGTTGATCTTATACAGTTCCAGACATTCCAGTATCCATGTGTGTGGCATTGAGTCGTAGGCTTTCTTGTAGTCAATCCAGGCAGTGCACAGGTTGGTCTGTCTCTTCTTACAGTCTCGGGTGACTGTTCTATTGACCAGTAGCTGGCAACTAAGGCAACTAAGCCCCCAGCAACTACAGAGGATCATGCTGACTCATCTGCCCCCAATACAGTTCAGGAAAATGATCAGAGGGTGGATCTATCACCACACACATCCTCGTCACTTTCCAAGGCTAGCAACATGATATCTGAGCTAATGGGTAAGCTGGCAGAACTATCAGAAAGACAATCAGATAAACAAGCATCACCACAACCTCCTGAGACTGGCAATAGGCAATCACCAACAACAGCAGTGGATGTAACCCCAAGCCCCTCTGTATCTCCTTCACCCCCCAGACTGCGTTTTCCTGAGAAAATGGAGAGACTATTGTCTTTAAGCCGAGTGTCTTTGGCAAGCCCAAGAGGACACTCAAATCAAGTATCGTACACAGAGCTGTCTCATGGTCAGGCCTTGTGTACCCCAAAATCTCTAATGATATATCCAACTGCCACAGCACCCAAGAAATGGAGGGCACCACCTCCCCCTGTGATTACAGATAAGACTCAAGGACCATGTGCACAGCTACAGTTCACCAGCAGCAGTGAATACCTTCATGTTGGAACGAACTGATATAATCTGGGTCCAGATGGTAGTTTTGAAAATAAGCTGGGACCCATGATGTACTTTTCTATTCCTGTGCTAACAAGAAGGAGAGGTGTTCTTATTCATCCTATCAATGGGGTAAACTCGTCAAATCTCCTTCCAGTTCCAAAACAACCACAGAACGCTTCTGTGGAAATTATCCCCACATTCACTGTAAAACTAGCTCTTCAGAATGTAAGATCACTTAATAAGCCTTTTTTAATTAATGACTTCATCGGTACACACAAACTGGATTTTATGCTTCTTACTGAAACTTGGCTTGAACAATCAAGTAGCTCTATTACTCTTATTGAAGCAACTCCCCCACTCTTTGATTTCATGAGTGTTGGAAGAGCCAATAAACGGGGAGGAGGAATAGCAAATATATACAAGGCATGTTTTCAGTACAAACAGACAACTCTTGGTGATTTTACATCTTTTGAATACCTAAGTGCAATCCTAAAATGTTCTTCTAACATATTAGTGTTGACTATTTACAGACCACCAAGACTTTCTGCACCACTGTTCCTAGAGGAGTTTGGGGAACTGTTGTCAAATATTTGTTTAGAGTTTGACAATCTTATTATTTCTGGGGATTTTAATTTCCATGTTGATAATCCAGATAACACGTATGCAAATGAATTTCTTACACTGATTGATGCCTTCAACCTAACACAACATGTACAAGGGCCAACACACTCCCATGGCCACACCCTCGACCTTGTCATCACTAAGGGTCTTAATGTATCTACTAGTGTCATGGACCTGGGTATATCTGATCATTTCTGTGTTTTCTTTGATGTTTCCATTTCCCCTCACTTTCAAAACAAGTCTGTGACTGTAAAAAAGAGGGTAATTACCAATGGCACAGCAGCTCTTTTTGAGCAGGCACTCTCAGAACTCCCATGTCAATCTTCAGATTGTGCAGATGATCTAATGGAAATTTTTAATTCAAGAATGAATCATATTATGGATGCTATTGCTCCTTTAAAAACCAAAAGTGTCATAGACAAAGGAAAAGCACCCTGGAAACTAAATCCAACAGTTAAAATGTTAAAGAGGGAATGTAGAAAGTCTGAAAGAAAATGGCGTAAATCTAAACTCCAGATTCATTATCAACTCTACAAAGGGATGTTATGTAAATACAACTTAGAAATTTCTAAAGCAAGACAGTCTTTTTTTGCTGATATTATTAATAGGAATATCAACAATGCCCGTGTGCTATTGTCTACAGTTGAAAAGCTAACAAACCCATCAAAACAAATGCCTTCTGAATTTCTCTCAGTTAACACATGCAATGACTTTGCATCTTTTTTCAAAGGAAAGATTGATAAAATACGTATGAATATAGCCACACAGGTGCAAACACTTCAAAATCTGGAACCATTGGATAACGAGAGAGGGGGTCGTAATACAATGTCAACATTTAGTTTAATTGATGTTGAGACTCTGAGAAAAACAGTACAAAGTCTCAGCTCCTCCACATCTGAACTGGACATTTTACCTACAGTCTTTTTCAAATCTGTTCTTCACCTAATATCAGACGAGGTACTTCAGATTATCAACACCTCCTTACGAACTGGCATGTTTCCCTCATCTCTGAAAAAAGCGGTGGTAAAACCCCTACTGAAAAAGAATAACCTGGATGTCTCAGTACTCAACAACTACAGGCCCATATCCAATTTGCCATTTGTTGGTAAAATAATTGAAAAAATTGTTTTTAATCAATTAACTGCCTTCCTGACATTAAACGAATGTTTTGATAAGTTTCAGTCAGGTTTTCATGCCAATCATAGCACTGAAACAGCTCTTGCTAAAGTCATGAATGACCTACGTCTTAATTCTGATGCTGGTAAAACATCAGTCTTGGTGCTTTTAGACTTAAGTGCTGCATTTGACACGGTAGATCATTCCATACTGTTACATCGACTGGAGCATTGGGTTGGATTTACTGGTATAGTAATCAACTGGTTAAAATCTTACCTACAACAAAGATTTTTTTATGTGGCCATTGGAGGCCACAGTTCATCACCCGTGTCCTTGAACTGTGGGGTTCCCCAGGGCTCAATCCTGGGACCATTACTATTCAACCTTTATATGCTCCCACTTGGACAAATTATTAAAGAATAACTCAATAAACTTCCATAGCTATGCAGATGACACTCAGCTTTACTTAGCTATGTCACCTAATGACTATGCCCCTTTTGAGTCTCTTCATAGATGCATTGACCAAATTAACAAATGGATGTCTCACAATTTTCTTCAGCTGAACGCAGATAAAACTGAAGCAATTATATTTGGCAAAAAGGAGGAAAGGCTTAGGATTGCCACTGTTCTTGAAACTAAGGGGCTTAAAGCAAAGGATACTGTAAAAAACCTTGGTGTCCTTATTGACAGCGAACTTAACTTCAACAGTCATATGAAAGTGGTAAAAAAGTCTGCATTCTATCACCTAAAAAACATTTCTAAACTCAGGGGTCTCATGTCAAGACATGATCTAGAAAAACTTATTCATGCTTTCATCTCCAGTAGGGTTGATTACTGCAATAGCCTTTTCACAGGTCTTCCAAAAAAGACCATCAAAGAGCTTCAACTAATCCAAAATGCAGCAGCAAGGGTTCTTACAAGAACAAAAAAGGTAGTCCATATCACTCCAATCCTAAGGTCTCTGCACTGGCTCCCAGTGAGCTATAGAATTGACTTTAAAGCACTACTTCTTCTATTTAAAACATTAAATGGGATGGGACCCAGCTACCTACTGGATATGTTTCAATTATATGCACCAACTAGGTCTCTAAGATCACAGGAGAAAAACTTGCTAGTAATACCAGCTGTCAAAACGAAGTGTGGTGAAGCAGCCTTTAGTTGCTATGCTGCTAAGCTTTGGAACCAACTTCCAGATGATATCAAAAATGCTCCTACTGTTGTTAGTTTTAAATCCAGGCTCAAGACAAAGCTGTTTTCAGATGCTTTCACTTGATTAATTTTTACCTAAGTAATTAATTTCCTTTAACATAATTTCTTTTAATTTTGATTTTAATGATTTTACTTTCTTTATTTTAATTTCTTTTTAATCTTGGATTTTAATGATTTTACTTTTACTTTAATTCTTTGTTACTGTGATCCTCGTAGATTTTGTCTGCGGGACGATTTTTGGTGATCCTCGTAGATTTTGTCTGTGGGACGATTTTATTTGGTGATCCTCGTAGATTGTGTCTGCGGGACGATTTTTGGTGATCCTCGTGGAAGAGCCACGGGAAGAGCGCGCTTTATGTGATCCTCGTAGATTTTGTCTGCGGGACGATTTTTGGTGATCCTCGTAGATTTTGTCTGCGGGACGATTTTATTTGGTGATCCTCGTAGATTTTCTCTGCGGGACGATTTTTGGTGATCCTCGTGGAAGAGCCACGGGAAGAGCGCGCTTTATAAGTTAAACCCATAATAATAATTAATCTCGAGGCTGATTCCTTTTTTGAACTTTTATTTCATTTTATTATTTTATTTCTACTATTGTTTAATTCTTATTATTTTTCTTCCCCAATTATTTTATGTAATTTTATTTTCTATTGTTTACTGTTCTGCTTTTACTTCTGTAAAGCACATTGAACTGCCACTGTGTATGAAATGTGCTATATAAATAAACTTGCCTTGCCTTGCGTAGCTGGTGCTTGGCTCCTCTGGTGTTACTGCCAATCCCTTTCTGTGCCTCGCTCATGTATTGAGCCACATGCTTACTCATTTTTGCCGCAATGATGCCTGACAGGGCCTTCCATGTTGTGCAGAGACAGGTAATTGGCCGGTAGTTGGATGGGATGGGTCCCTTCTGGGGGTCCTTCATGATTAGGACTGTCCTGCCTTGGGTTAGCCATTCTGGGTGGGTCTCATCCCTCAGCAGCTGGTTCATCTGTGCTGCTAGGCGTTCATGGAGTGCAGTTAGCTTCTTCAGCCAGTACGTATGGATCATATCGGGGCCTGGTGCTGTCCAGCTCTTCATCTTTGACACTCTTTCTTGGACATCTGCCATTGAGATGGTTACTGGTTCTTGTTCTGGGAGGTTGCTGTGGTCAGCTCTTAGGTCCACTAACCATTCGGCATCAGTGTTGTGTGATGCCTTTCTTTCCCATATGTCTTTCCAGTATTTTTCCACCTCAGCTCTTGGTGGGTCTGACCGGTTGTTGTTCCCCTGCCACTGAGAGTACACCTTGGCTGGTTCAGTGGAGAACAGCTTGTTTATTCTCCTGGCCTCTCCCTCCTTGGTGTATCTCTTCAACTGGGTGGCCAGAGCTGTTAGTCGCTGTTTGGCAGTTTCGAGTGCCTCTGGTATGGAGAGTGAGTTGTACTTCCTGGGTGCCCCTTTATTCACCATGTTCCCTTTCTGTAGTTCAGCTAGCTGGCTAATTTCTCTCCATGCTGCCTTTATCTTGGCCTCTAATCGTCTCTTCCATGGTGGATACTGTTTGTTATGTCCCGAGCCCACCTTGTGTCCAAGCATCTCCATGATTACTGTTGCTGTACTGTGTATCAGCTTGTTGGTCTCAGTATACACACACACACACACACACACCAAACTATGAATATGAGTTCTTTTTCATTTCAGGGCCACAGACAGAAAAAAAGTGTTTCAGTGGGATTTGTGAATACAGGAACAGGAAATGAAGTATTGTTGAATAGTCCATGAACACTTACATAAATACTTGCACAGAAATAATAAAGAAAGTGCAATGATTAGCACTGTCGCTTCACAGCAAGAAGGTTCCAGGTTCAAACCTGGTTTCAGGTTCAAACGATGGGGGCCTCTTGGTATGGAGGTTGCATGTTCTCCCCGTGTCTGCATGGGTTTCCTCTGGGTGCTCCGATTTCCTCCCCAGTTCAAACACATTCAGATTAGGTAAAATACCCAGCCACTGTGGTTGCACAAGCCAGTGCATGCTTTGTGCCTACGCCAAATCAAATATGCGGATCATAATGATCTGCTGTGGTGATCCCTAAAGGGAGCAGCCAAAAGAAAAAAAATCAGATAACATTAATTTTTCACATTAAATGTAGGGGAAGGTCTTGTCTATTATTTATCACAAGAGTGATAGTGCTTTCAATTGCTCAAATTTGATATTCTGAGAGTCAGTGGTGACATTACAGTTGAAGGGTAATGCAGTTGTGTTTGATATGAATGATGTCAGAATTAAATTTACACATACTAGCCCCAACCTTCATCCTAAACATATTATACACACACGCTTGCATCTCTGTCTTTACCTGTCTCCGCTGAAAACCTCAATTACACTCCAATGATCCTCATCCAGCAAATGAATTACAAGCTACATTATATGGCTGATGGCATGATATATATCTGTTCACAGTGGCACACAATCAATAAGCTGGACTCTCAAAGGGTCTTTGTCTGCCTTGTTCTACGGTAGTTTCTGTCCATGCCTCATTCAGCCTGCCTGTAGATCACCTGACCCTTTGCCTGCCTATTGATTGTGACATCATTCTTATTCAATTTGAAAAATATGTTGTTGATTCCTCATTGTTTTCATTTCTGATATGATCTAAATTATTTGTTAAAACTGTAAGTCTTTTTTTTAAATAATGAACCTAATGGGGGCGGCACGGTGGTGTAGTGGTTAGCGCTGTCGCCTCACAGCAAGAAGGTCCGGGTTTGAGCCCTGTGGCCGGCGAGGGCCTTTCTGTGCGGAGTTTGCATGTTCTCCCCGTGTCCGTGTGGGTTTCCTCCGGGTGCTCCGGTTTCCCCCACAGTCCAAAGACATACATACAGGTTAGGTTAATTGGTGACTAAATTGACCGTAGGTGTGAATGTAAGTGTGAATGGTTGTCTGTGTCTATGTGTCAGCCCTGTGATGACCTAGCGACTTGTCCAGGGTGTACCCCGCCTTTCGCCCGTAGTCAGCTGGGATAGGCTCCAGCTTGCCTGCGACCCTGTAGAACAGGATAAAGCAGCTAGAGATAATGAGATGAGATGAACCGAATGGGGGCGGCACGGTGGTGTAGTGGTTAGCGCTGTTGCCTCACAGCAAGAAGGTCCGGGTTTGAGCCCCGTGGCTGGCGAGGGCCTTTCTGTGTGGAGTTTGCATGTTCTCCCCGTGTCCACGTGGATTTCCTCCGGGTTCCTCTCAATTGCAAATTGAGAGAACAGTCCAAAGACATGCAGGTTAGGTTAACTGGTGAATCTAAATTGACTGTAGGTGTGAATGTGAGTGTGAATGGTTGCCTGTGTCTATGTGTCAGCCCTGTGATGACCTGGTGACTTGTCCAGGGTGTACCCTGCCTTTTGCCCATAGTCAGCTGGGATAGGCTCCAGCTTGCCTGCGACCCTGTAGAACAGGATAAAGCGGCTAGAGATAATGAGATGAGATGAACCTAATGACAAATCTTCATCAAATTTACAATTGAGGGAGTTATTTTCTGCAGAGTTTACAGTGTCTTGCAAAAGTATGCATCCCCCTTAGTGTTTGTCCTGTTTTGTTGCATTACAAGCTGGATTTTAAGGGAGTTAACACCATTTTGATTTACACAACATGCCTACAGATTTAAAGGCACATTTTTTTTATTGTGACACAACCAATTATTAAGATGAAAACCAACAAACAAACAAACAAACAAACAAACAAACAAACAAACAAACATAAAACCCCCCAGAAATTTGGCGTGTGTATTGGTATCCACCCACCCAAAGTCAATATTTTGGAGAGCCAGCTTTTGCTGCAATTACAGCTGCCAGTCTCTTGGGCTGTATTTCTATTAGCTTAGCACATCTTCGTCCCAGTCTCAAACCTTTGGCTGACTCAAACAGGTTTTCCTCCAGAATTGCCCTGTATTTAGTGCCTTCCATCTTTCCTTCAATCCTGACCAGCTTTCTTTTCCCTGCAGATGAAAAATATCCACACAGCATGATGCTACCACCACCATGCTTTACTGTAGGAATGGTGTTCTCAGGGTGATCTACCCCCATCTCTGCTGTGGATCTTTGCAGATCCTTCAGTGTTATCTTTCGTGTCTTTGTTGCAACTCTGATTAATGCACTCCTTGCCTGGTCTGTGAATTTTGGTGAGTAGCCTTCTCTTGTCAGGTATGTAGTGGTGTCCTATTCTTTCCATTTTGCTATAATGGATTTAATGGTGCTCCCTGGGAGATTCAAAGTTTGGGATATTTTTTATGACCCAACTCTGATCTATACTTCTCCACAACTTTGTCTCTGATCTGTTTGGGGGCTCCTTGGTTTTCATATTGCTTGCTGGGGAGTGTTGCAGAGTCAGGGTCCTTCCAGAACAGGGTGATTTATACAGACATCATGTGACACTTGATTGCACACAGGTGGATCTTAATCAACTAATTATGTAACTTATGAAGTGAAGTGTTTGGACCCAGCTCTTATTTAGGGGTTTCTTATGAAAGGGGGTGAATACCTATGCACACTCCAGATTTCTGTTTTTTTCCCCCATCTTAATTGTTGTATGTGTCACAATAAAACAACAATTTTCACCTTTAAAAAAAAGTCACCTTTAAAGTAGTAGGCATGTTGTATAAATCAAATGTTGCTCCCCCCCCCAATCAATTTTAATTCCAGCTTGGAATGTGACAAAACAGGACAAACAACAAGGGGGGATAAATACTTTTCCAAGACACTGTAGCTGTTTGAGTAATGGAAATTTAGAACATTTTCTGAACTACATTTACTTGAACTATTTGAATAGTTTTAAACATTGTTCATTTATTAATTCTTTATGTCACTATAATTTATTCCTTATTCAGTAACCACTTTATGATGATCAGGGTGATGGGTAAACCTGAGCCTTTACTGGGAACACTGTGCATGAGTTGGGAATACACTCTGGATGTGATGCCAGTCCACACATTGCCATGCATACACACACACACTTTCACAGTTGGGGAAATGTGCAATAAATCCACTCTGACTATGTTACTAGTCCCTGCTGATAAAAAGCATCCCCACAACAGGATGCTACCACCACCATGTTTCACAGTGGGGATGGTTTGCTCAGGGTGGTGAGCAGAAATGGGTTTTCATGACACTGTATCAAGCTACTGACATTCTATGTGCTACATTCTACACATTTGAACACATTTGTATGTATGCATCAAAATACACACACATTTACACATAGAGGCAATTTGTGTAATAAATATACCTACCAGAATGTTTTGGGAGTGGGAAGAAACTCTAAAACCCAGAGAACACATACACATGCAGGTACAATGCAAAGAAACCTCAGACAGACAGTAACCTTAGCTCATCATCAATCCAGGGACCCTAGAGCTGTGAGATGGCAAGGCTAACCACTGCACCACAAGTTTTATGGTGATTAAAAATAATATTATATTACGAGTCCCAAGAGTGGCACCACGGTAATAAAGATAAGTGTACCTGTAAACAGGTGCAGAAAAACAAGGAGAGATGACACAGGTTGTTTACAGTTGTTCCCCGAAAGTGCATCTCTTTATTTACTATCATTCATAGCAAAATATCTTTCTTTCTTTTGTGTCGTAGGTCAGTATCATCATGTTCAATACAATTACATTCATGTAATACAATTACATATACATATTCCAAACATTCCTACATTTACCCTGTCACCTTACACAAGTGATAAAAGGCCACTATGGCTGAATAGTGCAATAGCATGGAAGCTCCATTGTATTTAAAAGCAGGTTACCCGTAGCCACCTAGTAAACCACTTAAATAAACATTCATACTGAATGAGATTCTACAAAGTAGCAAATAGCACCGATAAAGATCTGGTTCATTACTGTAAAACACTCCAGTTACTTATAAAACAGTAATATTAAAGTGTCAAAGTCATTACTATACTCAATCAATATAATCTAGATGAAAACCATTCATTTCAGGGTCATAGCTTAGTTAATCTGTACACTCATTACCAAAAGATAACTGTTACATCAAAACTGTATTCCTTAACCTAGCGTCTTAATACTCTACAAAATACCCTTCATGAAGTTAAGGTATTTATTTATTTATTAACTTGTATTCCTTGTCACAATAATCATGTCTTACGACCAGTGTGTATTTACGGATTTACTCTTGAAACTTCGTTTAGCACCAGTGTTGCGTCAGTGTATATTAATTTATTTATACTCACTAAACTTCTTAAAATATCCCTTTCATCAAACCAGTGGGTGAGCATATCTATACTTGTTAAACTTGGTGAAATAATAACGGTAAAACCAGTGTCGGGGGGCTCAAAATATTACGTTAGCAGTTAGCTACAGTATCAATACAATCCCATAGGATTCGGTAAGCTAAAAAGACGGCTGCTAGCCGGCTGAGGTATCTCAGTTTGCCGCCACGGAGGGCTCGCGGAACGACTGCTGAACGTTAACGGCAGCTAGCCGCTTCATACGATGGCAACTTTCTAATATAACTGTTATGCTAAAAGTTCAAAATAACACAAAAACAAGTGTTCAAACAAGCATCAGTTATGAGTAGTTTACGCTACAACAAGGACGGGGTTTTACCCAGTACTAACCTGTAAACAGGTGCAGAAAAACAAGGAGAGATGACACAGGTTGTTTACAGTTGTTCCCCGAAAGTGCATCTGAGGGACAAGCGAGGGTCCGCCCCCCTAAGCACTCCCCCCCCGTGTCACACACTTGTGTTCCTACTGGGCGCTAGGCCGTTCTAAAGTCATCTCATCTCATCTCATCTCATTATCTCTAGCCGCTTTATCCTTCTACAGGGTCGCAGGCAAGCTGGAGCCTATCCCAGCTGACTACGGGCGAAAGGCGGGGTACACCCTGGACAAGTCGCCAGGTCATCACAGGGCTGACACATAGACACAGACAACCATTCACACTCACATTCACACCTACGGTCAATTTAGAGTCACCAGTTAACCTAACCTGCATGTCTTTGGACTGTGGGGGAAACCGGAGCACCCGGAGGAAACCCACGCGGACACGGGGAGAACATGCAAACTCCACACAGAAAGGCCCTCGCCGGCCACGGGGCTCGAACCCAGGACCTTCTTGCTGTGAGGCGACAGCGCTAACCACTACACCACCGTGCCGCCCCCGTTCTAAAGTGATAATAGTAATAAAAAAAAATATTTATAAAATACTAACAAAAGTAGTAATGAAACTACACACTTGTGGGCATCTATTTTGGGTGCGCCACAATTATGCTAATTAAATATTAGGACTGCATTAGGGACAAGAGACAATTCCTGCGGTGAGAAGGCTGGGAAGTGAGTAATACAAGAAACTGAGAACTGTTTTTAAAAAAAGGTACAGATCCTGATTCCTCTTTCAGATGTACCTTCTCATCTCATCTCATTATCTCTAGCCGCTTTATCCTTCTACAGGGTCGCAGGCAAGCTGGAGCCTATCCCAGCTGACTACGGGCGAAAAGCGGGGTACACCCTGGACAAGTCGCAAGGTCATCACAGGGCTGACACATAGACAACCATTCACACTCACACCTACGGTCAATTTAGAGTCACCAGTTAACCTAACCTGCATGTCTTTGGACTGTGGGGGAAACCGGAGCACCCGGAGGAAACCCACACGGACACGGGGAGAACATGCAAACTCCGCACAGAAAGGCCCTCGCCGGCCCCGGGGCTCGAACCCAGGACCTTCTTGTTGTGAGGCGACAGCGCTAACCACTACACCACCGTGCCGCCCCAGATGTACCTTCTTCCCTTTTAAAAGTTCCACATGTTCAAGTTTCAAATAAGAGGATCGTGCTCTTTCATCATTCTTGACTGTGTTTGGGTTAAGGTGCAGATTGACTGTGTCTGATTTGATTTATTGGAGGTTGAAGACTTTCACATCGACTTTCCCTTACACTCTGTACAGGCCATTAATCATAGACCTCATATAATAAATAATAACTGGACTGGTGTTAACAAAGAAAGTTACAGTGACATTACAGATATCCTAGTAGAATTCAGCTCCACATGAAACCATCCTAAAAAAATAGTCACTGAAAATTATGACGTTATTCATGAACTGACCATCCAATAACCTTAACAAGACAGATGTCATTTGTCATGTTGGACACATTGCCTTGCTTTGTCAAAGAGTTTAAATTTTTTTTCACTGTTTTTATCGAGCTTCCTAAAGGATTATAATACTAACTCTTAATTTGGGTTATTAAACACATTAGTGCTTGCTTAATATGATCACGGGTTTTGAACTTTTTAAAATATATAAACAAGTGTTGCCAGGCAAAACAAACCTCGCCCAGCAGCACTTATTTTATACCTCTATGTTGATAATGGCAATATTTCTCAATCATCAGCTGTCAGGTTATAGTCCTATGAACATCCATGACCTTGAGTTTGACATTTCAAAGTCATTCAAGGTCAAATGTCATGGCAGCAACTGAAAGCCCATATGGGACTCCTTATATGTTGATAATGGTAAACATCTGCTATTATTAACCATTTTAAAGTTATAGCCTTTTGAAAACCCATGACCTTGAGTTTGACCTTTTAAGGTTACTCAAGGTCAAAGATCATGGTGCCAAATGAAAAGCCATATGGGAGTTCCTATATACTCATAATAGTGAACATTTATTTATCAGCAACCATTTTTGAGTTGTAATGGAAAATATGTTATTTTGACCAATGACCTTGACCCCCCTGACTTTTAACCCCAACTGCTACAGAGACTGTCCAAGCTACCCCATCAGGCAGCATATGGTTGAAAGCAGAATTGAAAGATGCACATGTTGGTTTTGGTTTCAAATCAAAATGATGAATTTGAAGAAAGTTATCGTGAAAAAGAACGATTATGATCTTTTCCGGTGACCTTGACTTTGACCTGATCACCCCCAAAATTTCAATCAGGTAACCTAGGGACCATTGCCCACCTACCCTGAAAATTTGAAGTTAATTGGTGCAACCATGTGGATGCTAGATTGTTAACAGTCAGGTACACAAACAAACAAACAAACAGACAGACAGACAAACAAACCACACTGATGACAATATCTTGCCCCGCTTAATCTGTCATGGGTGAGATAATGAGATAAAAGATAGTATACAAGATTAGATTGAGCTTTGCTTTAGCTTTTGATGAAGTACTGCATGTTTCAGTGGCATAATTATTAACCAACACTGTGGAGAGTTGTAAATCAGATCTTTATTCAGAAGATCTACATCATACAATATGATTTTCAGTAGGGCACTGGGAAAGATTGGAAAAAAAAAATATATATATATATATATATATATATATATATATATATATATACACACACACACACACACACACATATATATATATATATATGTATAAACACACACACACACACACACACAGTGGTGATTGAAAGTTTGTGAACCCTTTAGAATTTTCTATATTTTTGCATAAATATGAGCTAAAACATCTCAAACAAGTCCCAAAAGTAGATAAAGAGAACCCAGTTAAACAAATGAGACAAAAAATATTATACTTGGTCATTTATTACTGAGGAAAATGGTCCAATATTACATATCTGTGAGTGGCAAAAGTATGTGAACCTCTAGGATTAGCAGTTAATTTGAAGGTGAAATTAGAGTCAGGTGTTTTCAGTCAGTGGGATGACAATCAGGTGTGAGTGGGCACCCTGTTTTATTTAAAGAACAGGGACCTATCAAAATCTGATCTTCACAACACATGTTTGTGGAAGTGTATCATGGCACGAACAAAGGAGATTTCTGAGGACCTCAGAAAAAGCGTTGTTGATGCTCATCAGGCTGGAAAAGGTTACAAAACCATTTCTAAAGAGTTTGGACTCCACCAATCCACAGTCAGACAGACTGTTTACAAATGGAGGAAATTCAAGACCACTGCTACCCTCCCCAGGAGTGGTCGACCAAAAAAGATCACTCCAAGAGCAAGGCGTGTAATAGTCGGCAAGGTCACAAAGGACTCCAGGTAACTTCTAAGCAACTGAGGGCCTCTCCCACATTGGTTAATGTTCATGAGTTGACCATCAGGAGAACACTGAACAACAATGGTGTGCGTGGCAGGGCTGCAAGGAGAAAGCCACTGCTCTCCAAAAAGAACATTGCTGCTCGTCTGCAGTTTGCTAAAGATCACGTGGGCAAGCCAGAAGGTTATTGGAAAAATGTTTTGTTGATGGATGAGACCAAAATAGAACATTTTGGTTTAAATGAGAAGCATTATGTTTGGAGAAAGGAAAACACTGCATTCCAGCATAAGAACCTTATCCCATCTGTGAAAGATGGTGGTGCTAGTATCATGGTTTGGGCCTGTTTTGCTCCATCTGGGCCAGGACGGCTTGCCTTCATTGTTGGAACAATTAATTTTGAATTATACCAGCAAATTCTAAAGGAAAATGTCAGGACATCTGTCTATGAACTGAATCTTAAGAGATGGTGGGTCGTGCACCAAGACAATGACCCTAAGCACACAAGTTGTTCTACCAAAGAATGGTTAAAGAAGAATAAAGTTCATATTTTGGAATGGCCAAGTCAAAGTCTTGACCTTCATCCAATTGAAATGTTGTGGAAGGACCTGCAGTGAGCAGTTCATGTGAGGAAACCCAGTTGAAGCTGTTCTGTGCGGAGGAATGGGCTAAAATTCCTCCAAGCTGGTGTGTAGGACTGATCAACAGTTACTGGAAACATTTAGTTGCAGTTATTGCTGCACAAGGGGCTCACACCAGATACTGAAAGCAAAGGTTCACATACTTTTGCCACTCACAGATATGTAATATTGGATCATTTTCCTCAATAAATAAATGACCAAGTATAATATTTTTGTCTCATTTGTTTAAATGAGTTCTCTTTATCTACAGGACTTGTGTAAAAATCTGATGTTTTAGGTCACATTTCTGCAGAAATATAGAAAATTCTAAAGGGTTCACAAACTTTCAAGCACAACTGTGTGTGTGTGTGTGTGTGTGTGTGTGTGTGTGTATGTATATGTATATAATAAAATGCATCTCATTAAAAACTACACTTAAGTAAACAGTTCATAAGACATTTTAATGAATATGAAAAAGAACATGATAATGACAAAAAATAAGATACATATTAAACAAACCAACCAACCAATAAATAAATAAATAAATAAATAAAAATAAAAAGACCAAAGCCTAATTATTTATTATGAAAGAACTTTTCACTACTCTTTTAAATTTCTTAATAGTTGACAGTGATTGAATGCCATCTGGTAAAGCGTTCCAGCTGCATAACAACATTTGAGATCTTAACACACCCCAGTTCATGTTGGATTGAACTGTTCTTAGCATATTTTTATTGCACGTATTGTACTTATGGAAATCTGTGCCTTTAGGAGAAACTTGATGGATCTTCAGATACTTCATTATACATGTGGACACAGCGAAGGAGTTCTCTTTGTTGAGATAGGTCCAGCTACTTGAGTTCTTTGAGTGCGTTACTGGAGGAGAACCACGGAGATTGATTCAGGATTAGTTTGGCCAATTTGTTATGAAGTACTTATCAGAGTGGCACAGAAACAAATCCTTGGCACACAAAAAGAAGCTGAAGGTTCAAACAAGGAGTCAAGACATGTCCTCTCCCCATCAGCAGATGTTGTACTCCGCAGAATACTCAGCTCTGATCTCCACTTCCTGTTCACTTCCTGGTTTTAAAGTATATTGCAGGGTTTCACGTGACATCACATCCGCCTCATTAGTTATTCAAAACTTTAGCTGGTGGTCTACCAAAGCTCAGTTGACAAAGCGTTTTTAGAGAGAATCAGATCAGATCAGACAAAACTTTATTTATCCCCGAAGGGCAATTAGAAGGAGAAGAGCGGTACATTAAAAAAAAAAGAGCAAGAAAATAAAATCACAAAAAGAATAAAATCACAAAAATGGGTGGGCCAAAAAAAAAAAAAAAACAGCGTATTATGTACAATATACAATGGCAGGCAGGGCCGCTGACAGCTTTGGCTGGGCCTGGGACAAAATGCTCTGAATGGGCCCCCCTAACAAACCCCCCCCCCCCCCCCCCCCCCCCCGGGCCAAACCCCCCCCCCACACACACACCTCTCTTATCCCAGTCTCTACTCACGTGATTGGGGTGCTCTTGAAGGAGCAACGATGGACGGGGGATTTCGGGCAGGGCTGGGGGCGAACAAAGTATACTGTGCGTGCCTATTGTCCAGTGTGAAAAGCAGAGAAGAACACACCGCTCGAGAAACGGCAGGATATGATTGCGGGCTAATGTGAATATTCTTAGTTTCAATCAGATATATGAAACACAATGTTATTAAGCCATTGTGGTTATGAAATGATTCAATGCCCTGTGCGTTTGATATGGTGTTCAGTGTGACTTGCTCTCCCCTCGTTTGTAACATGAATTGTGTGCCGCGCGTGCCTTGGTTGGGGTTACTTTACGGGGCTGGAAAAAGTTGGCTGTATCTTACCTGGCTCAGCTGCCCCACTGCCTTTGCTAGTACCTGCTGCATCATCCGAATCTTTTTTAAAATATTTATGCAGTGAGCCCCTGAGTCTCTTGGTTTCTTCCTCTCTTTTTCTCTTTTCTTTTCTGTGCTCCTGACTTGTGCATGTTGGCAAATGGCACGCACGCTGATTGTCGAAGGGCTATGATCGAACTATGTCGTTTTTTTTCCCCTTAAAGGTGGGGTATAAGATTTTGGAATAACGGTTCCCGCAAGCCATATTTTGAAAAGAAACACGCCCGCCCTCGCCATGCTCCCACCCCCCCGCGTCTCCACCCCCTCCCCCTTATAAAGCCTGAGAAAGTCAGACGTTATAATGGGTGTCTATTGCGTTACACACCAGTGGAGCTCGTTAAGTTAGAGTGTAGAGAGCTTGGAAAAATAGCTCAAACTTTCTCATTTAAACTGTGTTTTCAGCCCCAATTTTCACTCCACACACATAATTTTCTCAAAAGTAGTAGCCACACTTGTCCTGATTCACACAATGTGTCTACCTACACGATAGGATTTACAGTTTTGAATGAGAAGCCTGAAAGTGAGGAGAGGACAGCCGCGCAGCCCCATAGACTGCCATTATAAACTTGGCAGAAAAGTCACTCATTTTTAACTCGCTCTAGTGACCTCATTTTTTACACTACAGACAAAAAAATTACATCAATGTGTTCAGGAGAGCCTTGTGGCACTCAGTGTGAAAGAAATTTCTGAATATCTCCTTCCGTTTTCGTGTAAATCCCCGTTGTTTGGAGGGAGCGCACTGAGAAAATCCTGTGACACTCTGCTCGCAGCGCTCAGGTTGGGGGAGGGGCTGCTCGCTCTCTCACACACACAGAAGGGACGGGCTGAAAGAGTCAGACCAAACCATTTTTGCATTAGGGGTGGTAGGGGGTTCTTGACGCCTTTTTCAAAGACAATAAAGGCAAAAGATCTAGAAATCATTTATTGAATGCAAATATAGCACATTTCTCCCCCAAATCAACACATTTTGAAATGAAATAAGATAATCACAACTTCATGAGAGCCCAGTTCTGGCCCCAATTCCTGCCCCCCCCCCCCCCCCCCCCCCCATTCCTGGGCCTGGGACAACATACCCGTTTGTCCCCCCCTGTCGGCAGGTCTGATGGCAGGCCTGTTGCCAGTAACAAAGTAAAAAAAAAAAAAAAGGCAGCAGATAAAATATGGCAAATAAATAAAATGAAGCGTGCATAAAATTAAAATGACAATATGATTAGAGTGACATTGTAGTTAAAGTGACAAGGTGATATTGTAATATTGCACATCAGGACGTGATATTGCACTAGAGTATTGTACGGAAGACTTAAGTTGCTGTAACTGTCTTAGGTGCATTGCTCACATGAAAAGTGCCTTATGCTTGCATTGTTTTAGGTTGTTCGAATCGATCAAACCGTGAAACTGATAAAAGTTTCTTCAGGGTTCCCTGTGAACTAATAAAAAAGGGGGAACGAACACAGGATTTCACAAAAAGATGTTGAGAAAGGTGGCTTTTGAACCCCTCATTGAAATCGAAGGGAGCTGAGTCGAAGCGTGCTCAATTTTGCAGTGATCACTTGGTGAAAGGTTTGTATTTCCCTCTCAGCTATGTCCTTAGTGTTTTCCAAGTACTTTTCTTGCTATATGTCATTATTTTACAGTACTTTTTTTGTCACTAAGTGCCAAAGTCCCCAGTTGTTTCTTTGTTTCCTCCTCACGCCTCACAAAATCCATATGCATGAAGGTCGTGACAAAATTCTTCCCCAGCCGTACAGTTACAATGCGCCGTGATCACTTCTCCGTCTTGTTTAACTAAGATCCAGGTCTTTAAAGGGGTTTCTGATTATCTTTGTGAATGATTTACCTGAGAGATAAGAGCCAACACAAGTGAGAATCAAGCGAACTGTTGTTTGTTTACATTTCAACTCACAGCGCTTCGTTGTAAAGACGCAAATGAAAAGTAAAAAAAAAAACATACACGGGCAAAAACAATACAGGATCCATTCGGCAGTGACTTGATACCGAGGTCCGTTACCCAGCCACATACAAAAAAGTTGTAAGCCTCCATACTCTTCCATGCTTTCATCTGTTTTGCAGTGTAGAAGGATGTCTGCAACACCAGATAGTTCGAGATGTCGGGGAACTCGACTGAAGGGTAGTTTTCGAGATCGTATGACAAATCCTTCTTTCCCAGACTGTAAGGGTCGATTCCATTGCACATAGCAATATTCTGAATATATCTAAAGCAGGGCGGCACGGTGGTGTAGTGGTTAGCGCTGTCGCCTCACAGCAAGAAGGTCCTGGGTTCGAGCCCCGGGGCCGGCGAGGGCCTTTCTGTGTGGAGTTTGCATGTTCTCCCCGTGTCCGCGTGGGTTTCCTCCGGGTGCTCCGGTTTCCCCCACAGTCCAAAGACATGCAGGTTAGGTTAACTGGTGACTCTAAATTGACCGTAGGTGTGAATGTGAGTGTGAATGGTTGTCTGTGTCTATGTGTCAGCCCTGTGATGACCTGGCGACTTGTCCAGGGTGTACCCCGCCTTTCGCCCGTAGTCAGCTGGGATAGGCTCCAGCTTGCCTGCGACCCTGTAGAAGGATAAAGCGGCTAGAGATAATGAGATGAGATGAGATATCTAAAGCAAGCAGTGGCTTATAGATTATAAGCATACTCTGATAAGTTATCGCTAGTTGTTTGCACTACGGCAGCCGTTTTGGTTTGCTAGACCACCAGCTTTTTTACCGGAAGTGAAATTGCTAAGAAAAGTCATGTGACTGAAACCCAAGAATAATCTGTTCACAGACACTCATGCTTTGTGAAATCTTGCCATTCCATGTGTTTGAGTAAGGTTGGTGCCTTGTGTATGCCAGCTTTCAAAGCCTTTTGGATTTGTCTTTGGATTACATTTGTTTATGATTGCTTTGACATTTGTCTGCCTTCCTGATTTGGATATTTAGATTGAGTTATTGCTCTGTTTACTGCTATTTGTATTCAATGTATGAATAAAACTCTTCAGTCATAATTGTTACAAAGGTGTTCTCTAGCTTGAGTTTTCATCTCTTGATTCTGCTTCTTTGAATTACTTCTCAAGTCATAATTATAATTTTATTAGCCCACAGCTACCCTCTAACTTGATCAAGCTTTAATAACATTTGTCATTCAGTGCAGGAATTGTGTCAAAATGTGCATTCTTTTCTGACTTTACTGTATCATTCTTTTTTTTTAAAGGACTTTTTAATGTAAATTTAAATATCAATCAGCTTTCTGATCTCTCTCTCTCTCTCTCTCTCTCTCTCACACACACACACACAGAAATAGCTTTTCCCTGGTGAACTTACACAGTATGAAGCCATCTTCAGTCATGTTTGACATCTCCCTGATATTAAACCCCCAGAAACCCTTTTAGAGATGAGTTCTCTCTCCTTTCCTATCACACACACACGCACTCCTTTCTTGTCTTTTGATATTCCCTAATAGCCTTTTTTCACAGTGGAGATAATGTAAAATTCATGTGACTCCCCAGCAGAGTGAATCATAGAGACTGTCAGCATGCCATCTGCTTATAGAAACATTTTATATCGCTCAAAATACATGTGTAAATGTACAGGATAAAAGTGGTAGAAGGTTGAACACATTGCACTGAGTTATTTTATTTCTTGAAATAGTCGGAACATAGAGATACAGATCAAAGAACGGAAACACAAATCATGAGCCGTATCTTGTTCAGTTTCTCAGCATTGTGTGTTACTCAGTTCCATACCCTTCTCAAAACAAGAATTTTCTATTTTGACAAACAGTACCAAACAAAAGTTTGTACGCCCCTACTCATTTATAGGTTTTCTGCATTTTGACCATTTTCTACATTGTAGAACAATACTGAAGATACATATATGGAATTATGTGGTAAACAAAAAAAAATAAAAGTGTTAAAAACTAAAATGTTTGATATTTTAGATTCTTCAAAGTATACATTGTTTACCTCGATGACACTTTGTACACTATTTGCATTATCTTAAGCAGCTTTGTGAGGTAGTCACCTGGAATGCTTTTCAGTTAACAGCTGTGCCTCATCAAAAGTTAATTAGTGCAATTTCTTGCCTTCTTAATGCATTAGAGACCATAAAACAATATGGAAAATAATAACAATTAAGTAAATAGCCCTAATCGAGAACTGTAGTATTCCACATTATGGGAAGAACTGCTTAACTATGGCAAGAGAAATGGCACACCATCATTACTTTAAGACATGGAGTGTCTTTTAATAAAAAAAAATATTAGAAGGTGTGTCCAAATTTTTGACTGGTACCGTATATATCATTTATACAGTGGTGATGAAAGTCTGTGAAACCTTTAGAATTTTCTATATTTCTGCATAAATATGACCTAAAACATCATCAGGTTTTCACACAGGTCCTAAAAGTAGATAAAGAGAACCCAGTTAAACAAATGAGACAAAAATATTATACTTGGTCATTTATTCATTGAGGAAAATGATCCAATATTATATATCTGTGAGTGGCAAAAGTATGTGAACCTCTAGGATTAGCATTTAATTTGAAGGTGAAATTAGAGTCAGGTGTTTTCCATCAGTGGAATGAAAATCAGGTGTGAGTGGGCACCCTGTTTTATTTAAAGACCAGGGATCTATCAAAGTCTGATCTTCAAAACACATGTTTGTGGAAGCGTATCATGGCATGAACAAAGATTATGTACAAATGGAGGAAATTCAAGACCATTGTTACCCTCCCCAGGAGTGGTCGACCAACAAAGATCACTCCAAGAGGAAGGCGTGTAATAGTCGGCTAGGTCACAAAGGACCCCAGGGTAACTGAAGGCCTCTCACACATTGGCTAATGTTAATGTTCATGAGTCCACCATCAGGAGAACACTGAACAACAATGGTGTGCATGGCAGGGCTGCAAGGAGAAAGCCACTGCTCTCCAAAAAGAACATTGCTGCTCGTCTGCAGTTTACTAAAGATCACGTGGACAAGCCAGATGGCTATTGGAAAAATGTTTTGTGGATGGATGAGGCCAAAATAGAACTTTTTTGGTTTAAATGAGAAGTGTTATGTTTGGAGAAAGGAAAACACTGCATTCCAGCAAAAGAACCTTATCCCATCTGTGAAACATGGTGGTGGTAGTATCAAGGTTTGGGTCTGTTTTACTGCATCTGGGCCAGGATGGCTTGCCATCATTGATGGAAAAATGAATTCTGAATTATACCAGCGAATTCTAAAGGAAAATGTCAGGACATCTGTCCATGAACTGAAGCTCAAGAGAAGGTGGGTCATGCAGCAAGATAATGAACCTAAGGACACAAGTTGTTCTACCAAAGAATGGTTAAAGAAGAATAAAGTTAATGTTTTGGAATGGCCAAATCAAAGTCCTGACCTTAATCCAATTGAAATGTGGAAGGACATGCAGTGAGCAGTTCATGTGAGGCAACCCACCAACATCCCAGAGTTGAAGCTGTTCTGTATGGAGGAATGGGTTAAAATTCCTCCAAGCTGGTGTGCAGGACTGATCAACAGTTAACGGAAATGTTTAGTTGCATTTATTGCTGCACAAAGGGGTCACACCAGATACTGAAAGCAAAGGTTCACATACTTTTGCCACTCACAGATATGTAATATTGGATCATTTTCCTCAATAAATAATGACCATGTGTAATATTTTTTTTCTCATTTGTTTAACTGAGTTCTCTTTATCTACTTTTAGGACTTGTGTGAAAATCCTAAATATGTTTTAGGTCATATTTACGTCATATTTATGCAGAAATATAGAAAATTCTTAAGGGTTCACAAACTTTCAAGCACCACTGTATATCTTCAAAATGTTTATTATTATTATTATTATTATTATGCAGTTTATTCAAATTCATCCAAAAATTATGCCGTTTATTCAGAATGCATCCAAAAACTCTCCAGTAGGGTGACCAGCGTAACTTAACTTATTATATTTACAGTCATTTTTCGAAAAAAGACCAAATTGCCTCTCACAAAGAAAAGCTTAAAAACAATAATAAAATAATGCAAACCATTATCTTTAACTCCCTATGTACTATGCTTATGATTGCAAATTCATGCTTATCTCAACTGAGTGGCTTATGACGTGATCTTAAGCATCATAGCAATGTTCAGTGTGCTAGATATTATAGACTTCTGCATATTCCTTAGTACAACCTTTGTCTTCGCTCCCAGTAACTCTCCTACAAAGTCCTATCCGTTGACCCTCCTCCTAATACATCCATTATGATGATATATTGTTGGACATCATATCTTTGATACCTTTCCTTTAAGTCCCAATGCAACGGTCCATACTTCAGGGTCTTTTCTTTATCTTTCCTTCTCCTGTTCTCAATCCATGGGCAGCTCATCTCCAGGGTGATGACTGACTTCGTTGCATGATTCACAGTCTTTACATCTATCCTGTTCGCTGGTAACTCCTGATGTTCACCAAAAGTTGGAATGCCCCAAGACGCTTCATGTTGGCTGAATGATACTCAGGTTTGGGATTCTCTGATGAGTACCATGGTGGCACTGACTACACCAACTGGAGAGCTTTAACTATTTCAAAATACGCACCTTGAGTGCATCATAATAATAACAATAATAATAATAATAATACTTATTATTATTATTATTGTTATTATTATGGTCGGCACGGTGGTGTAGTGGTTAGCATTGTCGCCTCACAGCAAGAAGGTCTGGGTTCGAGCCCCGTGGCCGGCGAAGGCCTTTCTGTGCGGAGTTTGCATGTTCTCCCCATGTCTGCGTGGGTTTCCTCCGGGTGCTCCGGTTTCCCCCACAGTCCAAAGATATGTAGGTTAGGTTAACTGGTGACTCTAAATTGACTGTAGGTGTGAATGTGAGTGTGAATGGTTGTCTGTGTCTATGTATTAGCCCTGTGATGACCTGGTGACCTGTCCAGGGTGTACCCCGCCTTTTGCCCGTAGTCAGCTGGGATAGGCTCCAGCTTGCCTGCAACCCTGTAGAACAGGATAAAGTGACTAGAGATAATGAGATGAGATTATTATTATTATGTAAGAGAGGGGTTTACCCAAGCCTGTACCCAGGGTGGTCCAGGGTGATCAATAGTGACAGATCGACCAACCAATCTTGCGTGATTTTTCTTGGTGGTTTTATCCAATACTAGAGGGAGATAAGTTCTAACCAGGCACTTTTAATGCTATTCAAATGCTCATTAGAGTCATTCACATCTCCACTGCCAGTGATTTGTTCTCGACAATTTATGGCACAGGTGAATGCAGACTTCACAGGCTGTAAACAGCTGTTAACTGCTTGGATTTATGAAGTTTGTGGAGTTCACAAATTTCCATGCAGTGTTTATTAGATTTAGCAGTGATGAGGTAGTCACCTGGAATGCTTTTCAATTAACAGCTGTGCCTCATCAAAAGTTAATTAGTGGAAGAGTTTCTTGCCTTCTTAATGCATTTGAGATCAAACAGTAAATAGTAAATAATAAAAATACAGTAAATAGGCCTTTTCCACAACTGTAGTAATCCATATTATGTCAAGAACTGCTCAACGACAAAGAGAAATGACAATCATTGTTACTTTAAGACATGAAGTGTCTTTTACTTCATAAAAATAAAGAAAATATGTTAAATTCGAAGGCGTGTCCAAACTGTTGACTTGTACTGTTTAAGTTTCTTATTTTTATAGTACCTATAAATGTATAGCATCTAGTATCCACTAAAGAAAGGCTGAGACTTGGGCATAAAGTGTCTTTGGGACATGCAAATCATCATGGTATCCATATGCGACTATTCAGACCAATCCACGTACCTAAAGTTATGAGTGTTGAAATCATAGTAGACTTCATAATTACCCAAAAGATACTGAAATCTGACTCAGCTGCTTTGAAAAACAATAAACAGAAGCAGTAAAATCTGAAATATGGTATACTACTGGCATTTCCTTCCTCACCTGCTGCAGTCACTGAGGAATCAGTTTGCTCTTTCTCTTTGATTTGAGCTGTGTTCTTTAAGCTTTGGTTATGACAGACACTCCTGCTTCTGCTTCATCTGTCTGTCATCTATGGATGACCTCTTCCCCCTTTTTCACTCCTGTCTTCCTTTATCCTCAGTCTGTCACTGCTTGCTCTCATCCCCCTGTTTCTTATCCTCTGTGACAATGAAGGTTTCTCTGCCTGCTAGTCATGGTTTTAAACACATTCTATCTGGTCCAAGAAAAACTATCCACATTTTGCTGTGACTGAATTCTTGAAAACAGTGAATTTTGGCCTATGCATTAAGAAAATATAAATATATTTAATTAAAGAGGGGAAGTTTCTTTTTATAGTTTTGTCTTACCAAGGCTTCTTGCAAAGATGAAGCTGTGTAAGGAACCAGTGAAACAAAGGCAGAGGTAAAAACAGTCAGGATGTATTAAGATGTCTGAAATCTTGCTAGATACAGCCAAGCTGGAAAGTCTGCACACCCCATTCACCTTTTCCACATTTTATTACATTACAGACTTATTCTACTATAGATTGAGTTCATTTTTTGTCACAAAATTCTACAGAAAATAGCCCATAATGACAAAGTGAAAGCAGGTTTTTAGATAATATGCAATTTAATTTTACTGACAAAAATAAGTTATTTAAGGGTTACATATCTGTGTGAAATGAAGCTACTTCTGCACAACATGGGGTTTTTTGGTCACCCTTTTTACTAATCTTTACAAGGGGCACCAATAATAATTGTGGAGGACTCTGTGTGTGATACACACCTATCAGACATAACATTATGACCACTTTGACTTTATTTGGATCCACAATTAGCTGGACATTTCTGTTAGCTATTTTCCCTGTGGTCCTATACGTGAAGTACAATACAATATCACATGACAGACAAGGAAACTACAGAACAATCACACTAAAATACATAAAATACATAATCATACTGCAAAAATAAAGGAAAAATACAAGTTCATTCATTAACTGTCCTGTCGTGTGTTGTATTCCATTGATGAGACATACGGTAGAGGAAGCATTTCCTTTCAGCATTGGTTTTAGGTTTTGGCAGTTTGATGGAGTTTGTTGTTGTTGATCGAGTTTGGTACTGACTGTTGTTTGACTGGAAGGTGAGTTGGTTGTACAATGTTTTCGGCACTCCAGTGTGTATTATCCTACGAAATGTAGTAAAGCTTCTGTGTTGGATTCTCTCTCTCACCGGTAACCAGCCTAAGATGTGTAACATTGTTGCACTGTCTGTCTTGGTATCACATCCTAGGGCTAACCTTGCTGCTCTATTTTGCGCTACTTGGAGGCATTTGATGTTTTAGCTGTTGTGTTTCCCCATATGGGAGAGCAGTAATCCAAGTGAGAGAGTACCAGGGTTTGTGCCAGGTCCTTTCTTATCCTAGGAGGTAGTTTGTTTCTAATCCTGTTTAGTTGACTCATGCTTACATTACACTTCTTCACACTTATGTGACAGTCCCAGGTCAGGTGCTGATCTACATGTACTCCTAATAGCTTTACGGCTGGGACCTGCTCCAACTGTTGTCCCCTGAGCTCTAGTTCTAGCGGTGGTACTTTCCCTGTTCGCTTGGTTGTTCCCACTAGCATCGATTTTGCTTTCCCATTGTTCAACTTAAGCAAGTTGTTGTCGGACCATTTCACGACATTCTCTAGGTCGGCTTCAGTTTTTATTCTGATGTCGTTCACTGTATGTCCTGCTGTCTGAACCGTGCTGTCATCTGCGTATTGGTCAAGTTCACCATTTTCTGTGACCACTGACAGGTGAAGTGAATAACATTGATTATCTCATTACAATGGCACCTGTCAAGGGGTGGGATATATTAGGCAGTAAGAGAACAGTCAGTTCTTGAAGGTGATGTGTTGGAAGCAAGAAAAATGGGCAAGTGTAAGGATCTGAGTGACTTTGACAAGGGCCAAATTGTGATGGCTAGATGACTGGGTCTGAGCTTCTCCAAAATGGCACATCTTGTGGGGTGTTCCTGGTATGCAGTGGTTAGTACCTACCAAAAGTGGTCCAAGGAAGGACAACTAGTGAACTGGTGACAGGGTAATGGGTGTCGAAGGCTCATTGATTCGCATGGGGCATGAAGGCTAGTCCATATGGTCCAATCCTACAAAAGAGCTACTGTAGCACAAAGTGCTGAAAAAAAACTTAATGGTGACTAAAACATAAAGGTGCCAGCATTAACTTTTTCAGCAGTTTTTGCTACAGTAGCCAAATGAATAAATGATGAATAAAGTACAAGACATGATCCTCTCCAGTTCTAAGTCCAGTGTATTCTTTTAGTAAGCACTAAAGAATAAAACACTGCAGTTTTCTTGACAGATATAATTAACTCTTAAGAGTGTGTGTGCTTTTAGATTTTCATCTATAGTGACACTACACAAAAATTAAAAAAGGCAGCAAAGTGATTGCATACACTTTCAGCATTCAACATTCTTGAAGACTATTTTGAGGACAGGGTCATAGAAATGCATCTTCTGCCTTTTGAGGTTAAGAACAGATGATGGGCAAATGAAAGCTTTAAAAAACTTAAACATAAAACAGCATATTACACCATTAAAATTTAACAAGGAAAGAAGACAGAACATGACATCACTTACATTCAGGACCAGATGATGGGGTACGGGGCGGCACGGTGGTGTAGTGGTTAGTGCTGTCGCCTCACAGCAAGAAGGTCCGGGTTCGAGCCCCGTGGCCGGCGAGGGCCTTTCTGTGAGGAGTTTGCATGTTCTCCCCGTGTCCGCATGGGTTTCCTCCGGGTGCTCCGGTTTCCCCCACAGTCCAAAGACATGCAGGTTAGGTTAACTGGTGACTCTAAATTGACCGTAGGTGTGAATGTGAGTGTGAATGGTTGTCTGTGTCTATGTGTCAGCCCTGTGATGACCTGGTGACTTGTCCAGGGTGTACCCTGCCTTTCGCCCGTAGTCAGCTGGGATAGGCTCCAGCTTGCCTGCGACCCTGTAGAAGGATAAAGCGTCTAGAGATAATGAGATGAGATGAGATGAGATGAGATGATGGGGTACAAGACAAACAGCTGTTAATTTTTCATAGGTTGCCATGTATTAATCACACATTTTAATTTGTTGTTCCTGTTCAACAATTTATTATTTAAAACTAAATTCAATCAAACTTTTATCCCCCATCTTAAATTGCTATTTTAATACACTCCTCCATGTGGCATGGGATCATCATCCCTACCAGTTTCAATCAGTCTGAACACAAAATTCTGGACTTATAATAGTGAAAAATGATGAAACACATATAGATCTATTTTCTTTTCTAGTCTGGTTAATTTTTAATGACAGTGTTCTATCTAGAGTTTAACTGCAAAGTACCATTTTACTGAAATTATCATTAAGAGCTATATTTAATTCTGAAGAAGACACTGATCCATCACATTACTTTATTATTTTATATTACCTTGAATAGTTCTGAATTACACGGATGCGGCAGGTTTTGTCCTGAATGTGTGGGCATAATGTGAAAAATCTTGTGGGGAAATAATGGAGTTTCTGCTATTCTGAGCCATGAACATTTTCATCATTCATAAGCGCACACTTACTTCAACTATCTGTTAAGTGTCATAATTTATTTTGGAAAGGTCCTTTTTCAAAACTCATAAACATTGGCGTGGAGCTTTTAAAAAGTCTCCAAAGCTTTTTTTTTTTAAATACTTTTTCAACATTGAATCTCAGACAATATGCATTTAATCATTCCAATAATGTGTCAAACCATCTCAGGTAACAGCATCATTTATTTATTTATGTATTTATTTATTTATTACAAGGTTTCTTTTTCTGAAAATGGCCGCATTTGCTGTTAAATGTGTAACAGGTTTGAAAGTCACATCGATTTTTAGCATATTCTAATTATGTATTTTGTTTGTTTGTTTTTACAGATTTACAAACTGGTATTCTATATTTGAAAGAGCATATTTTTCCTCTTCCCATGATCTTCAGGAAATGTAAAGTTCCTTTCGAAGATGTAGAATATTCCATTTTATAGGGCTGAATGTGTTGAGTAAATGTTGTGGGACACTAAACATATGAATCATAGGGAAATAATGTTTTAAGCCTGAGATATTCAGTGAATTCGGACAGTATACATGAAATATAGTCATTAAAAGACTGTAAAAATATTTTAATAATTATATACAGTACTGTGCAAAAGTCTTAGGCACTCTAGTTGTTTCATACAAACTTTGTTATAGATTTCTATTTCATGACTTCTACATAATTGAGTCAGTACAAAAACATTTTAGAGTCCAAATGTTCATTTTCCAGCAAACAATTAAACATTACAGAAAAAAACCTTTATATCTAAGCAGCATATTACATAAGAGACCATCAGATGAAAAAAGAAAACATCATGAAGGCTGCTGGGTTTTGGTGCAAAATTAAGAAGCAAATGTGACAGTCAAAGTGTCCAGAAGAACTGTGGCTGGTTCTGTAAGATGCTCAGTAAAACCTACAGCTCATTCCCTTAAAAAACTATACTCATTTTACCTGAGACTATATTTTTTTTTAAGGGAAGGATCATCTCGCACCAAATATTGACTTTGTTTAATTTATTATGGCTTACTGCTGTTTATAGTTTTTTTTTTTTATGTTGAAACATTTCATTTCATTATTTCAGTAGTGTAATGGTTAGCACTGTCACCTCACAGCAAGAAGGTCCTGGGTTTGAGCCCAGTGGCCAATGAAGGTCTTTCTGTGTGGAGTTTGCATGTTCTCCCCGAGTCTGCGTGGGTTTCCTCTGGTTTTCCCCACAGTCCCAAGACATGCAGGTTAGGCTAATTGGTGGCTCTAAATTGATAATGAGTGTGAATGATTGTTTGTCTTTATTTGTTGGCCCTGCGATGACCTGGTGACTTGTCCAGGGTGTACCCCGCCTCTTGCCCATAGTCAGTTGAGATAGGCTCCAGCTTGCCTGAGACTCTGTACAGGATAAGTGGCTACAGATAATGGATGGATCTGAAACATGCACAGAGGTTGCTGTTAAAGACACTTTACCAATATTTAAAATGTCATTTACCTTCACTTTACATACATACAGTATTTATAAATATAATATCAGTGGTGCACAAATGGACCCCAAAATGGAATCATCCCTTTGCTTAACATGTTTATCAGTCTGTAAACCCCATTATTTACTTTGTAAAACTCATCATTATGAAACTCCACAAGGATTGTCTTTTGTATGCATCCTTTCAGCTGAATAGCCTTTCATTTGTAATATTTTTTAGAAACTACACTGTATTTTCTGAAATATTAGGATAGAATAATATGGTTTAATAAATACATGCTGTATTTAATGACCAGTCCATTATAACATATACAGGTTCTTGGTTTGGAACTGGAACCACTGGAAGGTGAAACTCCACTGTCATGTGGTCTGCTGCCATGTATTTGGCATGTATCTTGTATGCTACCTCTGGGTAGGGGAGAGTGGGGAGACTTGGGATGGGGATACTTGGGATAGTTTGTTTTCCTGTAAATTAATTTCAACCAATCAGGTTTTAGATTACATCAGAAGTTAGATGTTGCCCCTTGGAGTAACCTACTTCCTTGGGAGCTATGAAGCTGGATACTGCAGCAAGGTATGTGCTGTTAAATATTTTTGTCAACCAAAACTTGTATTTTCTACTTTGCAGTCCACCTCCATTCTATGGTGTAATGTACGCTGGTGAATTGGGGATTTCTTAAGAATTAAAATATGTAGCCTAGAGTTACCATATATAGTATTATTTATTAAATGTAAATTCTGGGGAAGGATTTTTTTTACCCCAAAATGTCCAGATGGGAAGAGTTGGGACAGTTCATGTTCCATTTTTTTTTTCTTGTGGTTTACAAATATAAAATTGTTTAAAAAATCTTAAAAATGTGGGCATGTACCTGCCTGAGGATTAAGCTTATTTCATACCTTCTTGAGAATGGAACTGTTTTGTCAAGTCAGGTTTTGAGTAAACTAATATTTCTCTATTGCTGTACCAGCATTGTTTGTTCATACAGGTCATATGGTACAAGTTTTGATCATAAATACAAATTAAACCTGTAGGAATAAGCTAGGTGTTTTTATTATTTTTGTTCCATGCCTTCCCACTATGTCCCAAGTCTCCCAACATAATGTCCCATATCTGCTCTCCATGTCTCATGTTTCCCCAAGACAAAAAAACAAGTGAAGTCTGAAGGTCAGAATATGTGACAAGCTGCGAAACTAATGTGGTGGTAAGAGTGTATAGTAAATCCTCTCTAAAATAATATGAATGTAATGCTATCTGAAAAGAATTTCACACAATCTACAAAAGCTGAAAACTTGTCCCAAGTCTCCCTGCTCTCCTCTGCAGTTATTTGTAAACATGGTATTAGTTTCCAGTTCTATGCTGATGACATACAATTATATGTTTTGGCAAAGCCAGATGAAAGACACCAGTTTAACAAACCTGAGGAATATGTAAAATGCATTAGATACTGTATTCTGAACAACTTACTCCTCCTTAATTCTGATAAGGCAGAAATACTTCTACTTGGACTGTAGGCAGCCAAAAGCAAGCTTTCTGACTGCATAGTAACTCTGGATGGCCTTTCAATTACATCATGTGCTGCAGCAAAAGATCGTAGGGTGATTATTGATGCCAGTCTCTCATTTGAAGCTCATATACATAATATTAAGAGGATAGTCTTTTTAACCTCAGAAATATTACATGATGCAGAAAAACTAGTTGTTACCTCTAGATTAGACTATTGTTATGCATTGCTGTCTGGATGTCCCAGACAGCTCCAGTTAGTCCAGAATGCAGCAGACAGTCTAGTTCCTAGAAGCAGAAAATCTGATCACATCCCTTTTAATCACCCATCTTATCCATACTGTGTTGGCCCCCAATAAAATTTCACATTGATTCTAAAATATTACTAATGACCTATAAATGGTCTTGTGCTGCATTATTTGAGTGAACATTTTGTCTTTTATGATCTGCCAAACCTGCTTTGATCAAATGGTGTAGACCCCCAGAGTTATGGAACAGCCTTCTAATTAGTGTTCGGGATGCCGGCACAGTCTCAATCTTTAAGTCTTGCCTGAAAACCTACTTGTTTAGTCAAGCTTTTTCTTAATAGCTTTTCTCTTAAATGAAAAGACACAGACCTGGAGGCCTCATGGAAATAGACAGTTCTGCTAAACTGGGATGTTTGTATGCTGACGACTTCCACGCTCATGTTTTCACTCAGGCTTGTTGACAGTGGAGTGGCTGGCCACGTTATGTCCCAGAGTGCCCTCAGAGTGCCTGTGTTACCTTCTGGCTCTCCATTTACTTATGCTGTCATAGCTAGTTTTGCCTGCTTACACCTCACACACAGCATACTTTATCTTAAACCACCAGAGGACAATAGCATACCTAATAATCTGTGTTTCTTTCTCTCTCTCTCTCTCTCTCTCTCACACACACACACACACACACACACACACACACACACACGCCTGGCTCATTCCTGATAGTCTGTGCCTGCTTGGAGCCTCCTTCACCTGAGAATCAGTCACTGCTGCCAAGGGTGGCCCCACATGGATAGCCTAAAGATTGCCATGAGATTGCTGTGGATGGTTCCACACAAATACCCTAAAGAAGGCTGTGGATAGTCTCACTTGGATGGTGAAAGACTGCACTTACTGAAAATAGTTTATGCTCAAGTCTCATTCATTATTCAATGGGTATCTTCACTTGGATAAGATAGACTTTAATAATACCAACAAAATAAAATAAGAAATGGCTCTAATGCTCATCCTGAAGAGCCTTTCAATACACTTGGCACCGTATGACTTTATAGTATGCATTTGTGGATGAGTAATCATTCATAATCCTACCTCCAGTGTCACCCATTCTCTTCTGAGTAACTTTCCTCTCAAGGTTTCTTCCTCTGGTTGTCTCAGGAAGTTTTTTTTCTTTTTCTTGCCACCCTTGCTTCTGGCCTGCTCATTACATTACATTAATGGCATTTAGCAGATGCTCTTATCCAGAGCGATGTACAACATATCCAGAGCAGCCTGGGGACCAGTTGGGGGTTAGGTACCTTGCTCAAGGGCACTTCAGCCATTCCTTCTGGTCCAGGGTATCGAACTGGCAACTTTTTGTCCATTAGGCCATGGCTGCCCATTCAGGATATAAATCTAAATACACATCCAGATTAGTGTGAAGTTGCTTTAAACAATGTCTATAGTTAAAAGAGTGATATGAATAAAATAAATTGAAATTGAATTGAATTTTTGCCCTCAGGCATGATCAGGTTCCCTACAACATGATGTTACCAACACCATGCTTCATAGCAGGGATGCTGTTTACAGAATAATGAGCAGTGTTGGTTTCATACCAAATGTGTTACTTCTGCATGGCACTTATTCAAGGCACTGTATTCAAATTCTGTAAAGCTGCTTTGCGACAATGTTTATTGTTAAAAGCACTGTACAAATAAACTTGACTTGTATAACACTATATTATTATATTTACAGTCACTGGATATAAGCAATCATGCGCGCTGATTGGCTACTCTACTACTAGGATATCAGCTCATATACCATGAGTAGAGAAAAACAAAATGGTGGAACATGTTGGTGAACCGGGCGGCACGGTGGTGTAGTGGTTAGCGCTGTCGCCTCACAGCAAGAAGGTCCGGGTTTGAGCCCCGTGGCCGGCGAGGGCCTTTCTGTGCAGAGTTTGCATGTTCTCCCTGTGTCCGTGTGGGTTTCCTCCGGGTGCTCCGGTTTCCCCCACAGTCCAAAGACATGCAGGTTAGGTTAACTGGTGACTCTAAATTGACCGTAGGTGTGAATGTGAGTGTGAATGGTTGTCTGTGTCTATGTGTCAGCCTTGTGATAACCTGGCGACCTGTCCAGGGTGTACCCTGCCTTTCGCCCGTAGTCAGCTAGGATAGGCTCCAGCTTGCCTGCGACCCTGTAGAACAGGATAAAGCGGCTACAGATAATGAGATGAGATGTTGCTGAACCATCCAAGGATGAAATAAAAACTCTACTTGAAAACAAACCCTAACCAAAAATACAAAAAACAAAAAACAAAATATGGAATAAAAGTATTTGATTGTAAGCATGTATCTTTTCTTTTATTTTTCAAGAATTATTATTATCACGGTGGTGTAGTGGTTAGCGCTGTCGCCTCACAGCAAGAAGGTCCAGGTTCGAGCCCTGTGGCCGGCGAGGGCCTTTCTGTGCGGAGTTTGCATGTTCTCCCCGTGTCCGCGTGGGTTTCCTCTGGGTGCTCCGGTTTCCCCCACAGTCCAAAGACATGCAGGTTAGGTTAACTGGTGACTCTAAATTGACCGTGAGTGTGAATGGTTGTCTGTGTCTATGTGTTGGCCCTGTGATGACCTGGCGACTTGTCCAGGGTGTACCCCGCCTTTCACCCGTAGTCAGCTGGGATAGGCTCCAGCTTGCCTGCGACCCTGTAGAACAGGATAAAGCGGCTAGAGATGATGAGATGAGATATTATTATCACATTTTTCACAAATTGCTGCTGTCATTTTACTGGTTTGTTTACATTCTAAGTGGACATGACTTTGTCAGATGTTTTCTATAAAGCTTTTATTTATCAAATTTGCAAAAAAAATAAAAATGCTCTGTTTCTCAGAATGTGAAACAGAAAAATGTGGATAGAAAAAAAAACAGTTATTCCACTCAATCTCATCGTACATGGCTTATAGTCAAACTTATCACAAGGCACCTCATCTGCTATCAGCTTATGTACGACTCGATTTCATGGAATAACTGTGAAATATAACATTAATCATATGAAAGAACATTTGCTATTAACCTTATGCGAACCTTCACAGAATGTTACCCAAATTCCAGAATTGTTGCATTGCTTGATCTGACTGTCTCTGAGACGGTCATGTGAAAGGCTATTTTATGGTGTGGTAAAAATAGTAGTATTCTATTCTTTCTCTTCCTAAGTTAAACTCTCTGTGACTTTTTTGTGATTAGATTTCTTAAAAGTCACCTTGGCCAAATCATGAAGAATTTGTTTCACTGGGACCTCACTTCTCAAAGCACGTGTTGAACAAGAGCCAATGCTGTACATAATAATCACCAATATCTCACCACCAATATACACTAGAAAATTAGTATTTATCACACAGCTGTATGCAATGAATAGGGATGCAGCCAACATGTTGTAAATGGCTAGGTTCGTGCATACATATTTACATAAAGAAATGCCCCCCCCAAATCACCATATATATGGTAAACAATATCCTTTGAACAGGGTGATTACACAGCGATGGATGTGCAATCCAGTTGGAAAACCTGTGATGTTGTGAAAATCCTTCATTGTTGTTGTTGTTGTTGTTTTTCTGCTGCAGTATTTGGTAAGGGAATACAACCTGAGCGATATGTAATACATGGCATTATACAAGACATGTCATTATTCAGCTCACAGTTGGTTGGGGAATGCCAGAGCTCTCCAATTTCTCATTGAAATACATCTGTAGTTAAAAACCCTGGAGTAAAAAGTACTTGAGTATGCACAGGAATGCTATTACTGTGTTTTGTGCCCAACAAAAGTGCTGACATAGATCAACCAATATTGCACTGGGCAAACCAAATCGACTAATGAGCCACTCCTCACTCTCAGCAAAGAGTTTCCTGCCCGCTTTAAAACCCATTCCTTGTGCAAAGCTGAGTGTGCCAAATCTTCAAGCAATCAATTAAGATTTGATTTTTATATGATTTTCCTTTACATTTCATCTGTTTCACCTGTCTGCAGCTTGTTGTCAGCACCATAGTCAGAAATTACTGTCAATTATGCTTACATGATGGACAATAAGTGTTATGTGGCACCTCTAATCACTTTAACTGCAATTATGCATACCTACCACTAGGGGTTTCTGCATATGCATGGTCAGGAGTAGTTCTAAATATATACACATCCTCATGCACAAGAATAACTTGATAAATCACATTCTATGTGTAGAAATGTAGGTATGTAGTATTTATATATGTGAAAATATAGTATGTGATAAATGAGAACCCTGGTTTCTATGGCCCACTTTACACGGGGATGGTATAAAACAAAAACGCAAAAGTCCGTTTTCGTTCTCACTTTTTTCCGCGTCTACACGACCGTTTTCAAGGAGGAAATCTGCGTCTATACGGTGACGCATAAATGTCTCCGCTATGTCTGCACGTATGTGCAACGTCTTCCGTCTTGTCTGATCTGCACATCTGCGCCGCTGTTCTGTCAAGTTATCCTACCAAGCCTACTACGCATGCGCGCAATCCAGGAGGGTAGGAAAATTCAACAGTAGTTTTGTCCCACCGATCAGCTGGGCTGAGAGAAAATCGGTGAGAATTTCACGCATTTGCCGATTTTTATGTTTTGTGCGTATTGGTCGAGTCTTTGGCCGAGTCAAATAATTTGTAATGACTTGTTTTGAATAACAAAACGGTCTGTATGAGAACTTGCTAGGATAACTTTACAGAACACCGGTCCGGCTGAGGTACTGTAGTGCTCGAGGGAGGAGCAGGAGCAAACCGAAACTCTTTTAATCTGCCTTTATTAAGTAACACTCACTCTTGTTTCGGTGAAGAAGAGAAAAGGCAGTGTCCATCTCAGCAAAATAAACCCGTTCGGCTGCTAGTTTTGTTTTCAGTCTCGGGTTTATGGTTTCACGAGCGGCTTGAATAGGCGGCGCGCGCGTGCGTGTGTGTGTAACTTGGCGACACCAAACTGAGGAGCTCCAGCCGAGCGGGTGAGCAGGAAAACACATCTACTGCATTAAAACACAGAGCAGCTTGAAGGTCTGTTGGATCGATGTAATCAGACATGCTCTTACTTTTTTACTTACTTTCTTACTTCCTGGGTTGGCATGTACAGTATATGACATATGTATGACGTAAACGCGTACCTGACGTGAGCAGATCCGAGCAGAGTTTGGCGTATTGGGTAGTTTAGACGGATATGCAACGGGGGCCGTTTTTAACTTATCAACTCTGGAAGGCGTTTTCAATTTTATCCGTTTTTCAGCCTCGGAAACGCCGTCCTCGTGTAAACGAAAGGCACTTCTGATAAAATATTTAGTCGTTTTTACCCGACAGCGTCCTCGTGTAAACGGGCCCTATATTAAGTATTTCCTGCTTTGTTTGCTTGAGCTTAGAATGTCAGTAAAGTCAAGTTTATTTGTATAGCATGTTTAACAACAGACATTGTCACAAAGCAGCTTTAAATTAGAAAATTAGACTTTAAACATGAGCTAATTTTATCCCAAATTTATCCCCGATGAGCAAGCCTATGGTGAATGTGGCAAGGAAAAACTCCCTCAGATGACATGAGGAAGAAATCTTGAGAGGAACCAAACTCAAAAGGGAACCCATCCTCATTTGGGTGACAACAGATAGTGTGATTATAAATAATTCACTTCTATAACTGTGTGTCCTATATAGTCACAAAGTACAACTTTGTAACCAGGAAAATCATGATAGTTTTAATATGAAGTCTGTTTTGTTAAAGTTATAAACTGTTCATTGATGGAAACTTGAATGCAAAACTGTCCATGACAACTGCAGTCCTAAAGTTAGCAAGTCAACTGTAGTCCCACAACATTTTCTAGTCTATCCAGGAGAATGGAATGATCAATGGTGTCAAAGGCTGCACTAAGGTCAAGCAATACAAGCAGGGAGACACAGCCCTGATCAGAGGCCAACAGTAGGTAATTTACTACTTTAACCAGTGTTGTCTCTGTGTTATGATGAGGTCTAAATCCTGACTGATACCTTTCATGGATGCTCTTCCTATGTAGGTATGAGCATAAGCTTAGAATGGATTGAAATTAACACTAAAATTCATGTTAAGCAAGAAAAATGACATGCATCACTATTATTATTATTATTATTATAGAAACAAAAGTCCTTTGGTCTTGATGTTAAGATAATCCCTAGGGACAGGGATTGCTGCTAATCCACAAATCAAGCCAGGTTTCAATGTACAGCAATGTAGGCAAAGTCATTCTTTGGTTCAGTCAGTAATTGCAGGTCATCCACACTGCAAAAACTAACCATCCTAATATAAGGAAAAACATAAATTTGAGAACATTTAGACTATAATCAAGTGAAATAATCTGCCAGTGCGGTAACATAATTACACTTGGTAAGACATCTTAGAATAAGTTGGTTGCAATCTAGAACTAGGTTTAATAATCTCAAAATTGGTGTCTTGTTTTCTTCTAATAAGAAATGATAGATCGTTTTAACTATTTTCAAGATATTTTCACTTGCTAAGATATTATTTTTTGCAGTGCATCTTGTTACTAAGAAAGTGATCCTTACTTTCTTTACCCAATTTTACAATGTGTGTGTGTGTGTGTGTGTGTGCGCGCGCGCTGATTATTATTATTTTTTTCCTTTTTTTTGTCCCACAGTCTCAATTACCAATGATGGCAATCTGTTCACACACACAGGTGTTTCAGCCCCAGGGAACAATCTGGAAGCAGCAGCCTGTGTATGTCTGTGTGTGCGAGAGAGAGAGAGGGGATTTATATCCAATTATGTATTAGGAAACATTCACTGTACCCCAGTTTGAGTGTGTGTGTGTGTGTGTGTGTGTGTGTGTGCATGAAATTATGGGAAACTAAAAGACTGGTGCTTAAAATTTAAGGCAAAACCAGGTAAAATTTGTGGTATCCCATTACCTCCAGCTCTCATTTCCACTCCTACCTGTGCACACACCTACTGTCAGGAGGAGCCCATTGCTTACTAAAGCATTGCTCTAAAGCATCCAAGCACTGCTTACTAAAATCATTGACACAAAATGCCTAGAATGTCAATACATGCCTCTACTCTACTTATTCATTTGGCAGGAATATGTCATGATTGGGACACCAAATAATTTTGGACACAAGGAAATCCACAAAGACAGTCATCTGAGCTCAGGATTGAACCAAGGACCCAGGAGATGCAAGGCAACAACATTATCTGCTGTGCCACCATGCCAACCACTTAGTAAGGAGATAAGTTGCTTATATTGATGAAATAAAAAGGTAATAATAATACTAAAAATCTTATACTATAGTTCATTGCAAGGTTTAGAAATAAGATAGGCTGATAGCTTCAGGTAAATGCCTTTGGCACCTCTTTTCCAGTAAAATATGTTATTTAGAGTAAACTGACTATGTAATGTACACATTCAGAAGCTGTATCTAAACAGTTCCTTTGATACAGTATAATCTATAAGTACTGTAAATATTTTCCTCGAGTACCATTCAAGCTGCTGGATTGAACTGTCATACTGGTTTGAAAACAGCAAACAGTATATTATTGTGCAAAGTACTTTTATTTCTGGTTTTGAGCCTGACTTTTATTTGCACTGTACAGAAAAGTTGCTAAATTGTGAACTACATAACATTGAAAAAAATACCTCTAGTAAACTATTGATTTTGCCTATAAAGAGTTTAGATTGCTAGGAATGAGGAACCAGTGGAACTAATTAACCAGAGTGAGGACAACCGGGGGGGATTTTAACCATATTTGGGAAATGGAAATCAATAAGAGGGAGACAATGGACTAGTGTGTGGGAAGCCATGTGTGTCTGAATCTGGGTAAGCATTCAGTCATTCCTTCATCTCCAGTAACTTTATGCTGGTCAGTGTCACGATGAACCCAGAGTCTACTCCTAGGCACAATTTAGGACAAGCAAGCCATCTAAATGAGAGGGGATAAAAAAAAAACAACAACAGAGGAAACCCATGCAGGAGCAAGGAGAACATATGAAATGTCATTCAGACAGTAACCTGAGCTCTGGCTTGAACTGGAGACCCCGGAGCTGTGAAGCAGCAACACTAACCGCTGAAGAGAATACAGATGTTGCAAACTTACTGCTATGAAATCAAATCATAGAGCACCTGGGGCAACAAGGGCAAAGTGTGAAAGGTTCATCTCATCTTATCGAATTAAGTTTTGACTGAAGAAACATTGGTGCTTGGTGCTATGTGTTGTTCTTTCTGGTACTAATTAGATATTAGTCATCAGATGATATTCAACTTTTCTGACTTTATGTAGGAGGATTTTCCATGTCTTAACCAAGAAGTTAAGATAAATCACAAGCCAGATAATTTCATTACAAAATTTTCTAATATGTGACAATAATACAGGAAATTACAGGGGAAAAGTAATAAAATGAGTGTGGTAAAAGAAAAAAAAATCAGGAAGAGGTGCAAAATGTCTGACTTTTGAAAATTATTTAGCCAATTTTACAATTCACAGTTGTCACTGTGTCATCAATTAGTCCCCGTGAAAAATGGTGATAGATGATACATAGACAAAAGACAGAAAAATCAAAATGCTGTTCCCTTTTGCTGAGATCCCAGGGAGGTGAGACACGACATTTTTCAGCACTTACATCACTTTAAACAGTTGCCACAGGCGATGTGCATCTCATCTCTCATTCCTTACAGACATCAGTGGAGCTGTGTGATGGACAGATCAGACGACTTTCGTCAGGAGAGAGAAATGATGATGAATGATTCCAAATCTTTGCTCTTTTCAAACACAGAAAGCAGTCTATCTTCAATAAATGAGCCAGAATATGATGGCAGCAATCCACTATCACACCTTTGCCAGATTCCAGTGTCATCAGATACTTTGTAAGTGTCTAAAATGAGATTATAACTGCTTAATCATAGTCCACTTAAGAGGTGGATTCAGAATTCCAACATTACATCCAAATGCAGTTTGAATCTTTGGGTGATTATTTACTGATCTACTAATAAAAGCATGCAAACAGTGTTATCATCTCTTTTCAGGGGAAAGTACCTAATTCAAGTCAAGTCAGTTTACTTGTATAACACTTTTACCAAAAAGACATTGTCACGATTTTTCAATGTTTTCAATTTTGCCATTTCAAAAATTCATGAAGTCATTGATACTACATATTGAAGGTGTGCATGTTTCTGTGGTGGTCTTATTTCTAGTTAATTTTGAGAGAGTATTAAATAAGAGTCTATGATTATTTTTGTTCTCCTCTATTAGGGTGGAGATATACAGTATGTTGATCTAGCAGCACTAAGCGCTTTCTGACACTTCACAAGGCTCTCCTTCCATGTTCACTGAAATACTGCCAATTTTGTAAGCATTATACCAGGGTGCTATTTTTTCTCTCTAATTATGTTTTTCTTTTAAGTGGAGCTACATTATCTAAAGTATAGTGGAATGCTGACTCTGAGCATGCAGTTGCCTGATCAAGTTCTGTGGAGGCTGATTGTGATTCAATCAAAGTTGATAACTCTGGGAGACTATTGATAAAACTTTGTGCAGGAGTTGATGTGATGCAGTAGCGTGGCAAGGTGCATATATGATTGCTAAGACATATTTCAAATGCAGGCTTGTAGTACTTAGGACTCGAGTCCAACTTATGCCCAAATTTTAAGGACTCATGACTTGAATTGAATTTGAGCACTGATGACTTGGACTTGTGCATTAACTGCATTCGGACTCGTAAATTGGAAATGAGGACGTGGATTTTTTTCTTTATTTTTTGTAACATGCCATAATTTGGCATAAGATATTTATATCTACATTAATTTTTATACTAATTTCATGCAAGAGAATGCACATTCACCTGTTCATGTGTCATGTTCAGGAACAAACTAACGTTAATGGTGCTAAAATGCCTGGAGAGAACGCCCCTGGGATTGTCCCCTTTGCTTATACAGACTTCTTGTGCAGTGGGAAAAAATGTACTGTTTTGTGTTCCATATGTAGAAGAACTATTGAAGAGACTATGCGGACAACCTCGAACTTCAATCGTCATTTGGCAAGACTACACCCAGAGAAGTAAGTGACATCCTATGTTCATTGCTCTGTTGATAGTGGGGCTTGTTTGCTGACCGATGAACTAGCTAGTGTTAACCCTCTCTCATGTTATTTGCCCTGTTGATAGTGGGTGGGGCTTGCTGAGCGATGAACAAGCTTTTTATCTGTAGCCTGTTAACTAAAATGGGGCAGTCAAAGCAGTAACATTAGTCCAACACAGTAGCAGAGACAGTTTCACATAAAGGCACCAACAGCCACCATCAAATGGTGTGGTTGGAGTCTTGTTTTCAGGCTCGACTTAAAATTTTCTTTAATGACTTGGACTTGACTCAGATTTGAACACTGGGAACTTGAGACTGGACTTGGACTCAAGGTTTAGTGACTCGACTACAACACTGTTCAAATGAGATAATATTCTGTGGTAGATTCAGACTGTGGAAGTGTGACTATATTTTCTTTATTTAACCTGAATGTTAGTATTAGATCAAGAGTTTGACCACCATGATGAGTAGGTCCTATGATGTTCTGATTAATCCCTAATTAATCTAGAACGGACATGAATGCTGTTTTCAGAGGGTCTTCTGGGTTATCAGAGTGAATATTAAAGGAACAGTCCACCGTATTTCCATAATGAAATATGCTCTTATCTGAATTGAGATGAGCTGCTCCGTACCTGTCCGAGCTTTGCGCGACCTCCCAGTCAGTCAGACACAGTCAGACGCACTGTCACTCCTGTTAGCAATGTAGCTAGGCTCAGTATGGCCAATGGTATTTTTTGGGGCTGTAGTTAGATGCGACCAAACTCTTCCGCGTTTTTCCTGTTTACATAGGTTTATATGACCAGTGATATGAAACAAGTTCAGTTACACAAATTGAAACGTAGCGATTTTCTATGCTATGGAAAGTCCGCACTATAATGACAGGCGTACTAACACCTTCTGCGCGCTTCGGCAGCGCATTGATATCTGAGCTCCGTATCAATGCGCTGCCGAAGCGCGCAGAAGGTGTTAGTATGCCTGTCATTATAGTGCGGACTTTCCATAGCATAGAAAATCGCTACGTTTCAATTTGTGTAACTGAACTTGTTTCATATCACTGGTCATATAAACCTGTGTAAACAGGAAAAACGCGGAAGAGTTTGGTCGCATCTAACTACAGCCCCAAAAAATACCATTGGCCATACTGAGCCTAGCTACATTGCTAACAGGAGTGACAGCGCATCTGACTGCGTCTGACTGACTGGGAGGTCGTGCAAAGCTCGGACAGGTACGGAGCAGCTCGTCTCAATTCAGATAAGAGCATATTTCATTATGGAAGTACGGTGGACTGTTCCTTTAAAGTCTCCAACAACTAAGACTTTGTCTAAAGAAACAACCAGCTTCAAGAGGAAATCTGCAAATTCAGAAAGAAATTCAGAAATATGGCCCCGGTGGTATGTAAATAATAATAATAATAATAATAATTAGCAGAATTGACTGCGTAGACTCTTTTTGCGGCTATATTAGTATAAAGAACTTCAAACACATTTATGACTAGGTTTTTGTGTAGCACCTAGATAATCATTATAAATAACTGTGATGCCTCCTCCTCTGCCAGTTAGGCGAGGCTGGTGTATATAACTGTTTCCAGGAGGACTACCTTCATTAATGCCACATACTTATATGGTTTAACTGAAATTTCTGTTAAACACAGCATATTAAACTCCTGATCAGTAATAATTTCATTAACAATTAGTGCATTAAATGTAAGATATCTAATAGTTAACTGTCCTGCCTTTAGATCAAAGGTGCTGGAAATGGCTGTACATTCAATATGATCCAATTTTATGGTAATTAAGCTACCATAACAAACTATCTAAGTATTTCTACTTTTTGTATAACTTGTGGGAACAGACACAGTCTTAATATAGTAGAACCTGAGTAATGACTGTGCAGCAAGCAGACGTTCAGTTTAGCCTGTTTGTCTGCTCTCTGGCCTTGGCTCTGGAGTGTCACAAATTAACTAGGCCTGTTCTGAGACTATTAGCTTCAAGAAATGAGAGTAGCACCTTCGCACGTTCATGCTGACACCTTTCTGTTTTAGCCAGCATACTTTTCAGCAGTTTGTGCTACATTAGCTCTTTTGTAGGAGTGGACCATATGGGCTAGCCTTTGTGCCCCATGCAAATCAATGAGCCTTCGACACCCCTGACCCTATTGCCGGTTTACCGGTTGTCCTTCCTTGGACAACTTTTGGTAGATACTGACCACTGCATACCAGGAACACCCTGCAAGATGTGCCATTTTGGACATGCTGAGACCAAATCATCTAGCCATCACAATTTGCCCCTTGCCAAAGTTGCTCAGATCCTTACACTCACCCATTTTTCCTGCTTGCAACACATCAACTTCAAGAACTGACTGTTCTCTTGCTGCCAAATATATCCCACCCCTTGACAGGTGCTAGTGTAATGTGATAATCAAAGGTATTCACTTCACCTGTCAGTGGTTTTAATGTTATGGCTAACTTTACAATAAATAAATAAATGAATACAATTAAGAACACTATTATTAAAGATCATTGTGCATGGGTGAGACTTCTGAATATTGTATCTTCCTGTAACATATGAATGATATAAATTTAGACACTTATGGCACATTCAATATTTGTACATATACTTTATTTGTTACATATTAAATTGAATTTCATTTAAAACAATTCATTTAAAAATTTTTATTTCTATACAATCAGGGTATTGGTTACTTTCTGTTAAGTTTGAATGGAATCTTAAATTTTCTGGAATCTGGAATTCAGTTTTCACTTCGAGGGTAACCAGACTCCAAAATGTAGAAAAGCCTTCAGCTTCCATAACTTCTCATATTAGAAAATGTCAAAAATTCACCATGTGAAATGTTTTCCCAGACCACCACACACATGGCAAGAGAGGGTTTGAGGGATGAGTCAAAAAAGACAAAGTAAAAGACAGAGATTAAAAAAAAAATTCAGATTGGCATGTTATTATCAGGAAGGAAAACTTTGTGACAGCATATTTTTAGCGGGAAAAAAACAAACAAAACACAAACAAAAAAAAACCTTATTTACAGCAAAGTTCCAAGTTCTCTCCAAAGAACCCCTGGGGAACCATTTTTTGAGATAGATAGATAGATAGATAGATAGATAGATAGATAGATAGATAGATAGATAGATAGATAGATAGATAGATAATCACAGAAAACACTTTTGCTTTTTCCTGCTTTGAGCTAAAAGCTTTGCTAAAATTACAGAAGTGACAAATGAGCAGATTGTAATGCACTCAATGCCTTCAAGAGTTCATCAAAGTCAGCTTTTACAAGGACACAGGCGCTTAACTGATCAGGAGGAATCAGTGAAGGAAAGAGAGGGAGACAGAGCAATAGAGACAGTGTCCATTTGTGCCTGGAGCTTCTATTTTTAGGTCACTGGCACTTTCTCAAGATGGATGGTAATGTCATCACTTCTGAGGAAGATAAGAAGAGAGACAGATGGAGAGAGCCATTCTAAATGGCCATCAAGGGCATATTTGGGATAAAATATCCAAAATTCCCTGGCTAAAGTTCATTATTCTAAAGAATATTTCACTCTGATCTGCGCCAGTCAATGTTTAGGACATCACACGCGTGGGGCTTATCATTTAGATCATTTGAAGATTTAAACTCGTGTTATTTTGGATGGATAAAATAAAGGGGGTTAACTTTTAAGTAGTGAACACACCACAGAAGTTAAATGAGTCGGTTTAAACCTTGGCTTTCATTTGGATTCATTGACTGCTTGAAAAATGAATCCACAAACCATGAAACCATGAAATTAGATTTCCTAGATTCAGGGCTCAAAGTAACAAAACAGGATGGACATTACTCATTCTTTTGGCATGCGAGTGTACACAATTTCCCCAATACACACAGAAACAACAATGCATTTTATGTTATTGTTATTATTAACTGAAATCTCTCTTCTCATGTTTCTTCCACAATCTAAACCCCCTTGCTTTATTGCTTCAACCATTACTGGCAAACAATTTCTTACAAATTAAGTTAAGACTGTAAACAGATCTTTGGGAATGATTAAAGTGAACTGCTGTAGCGTAATGGTTTGTTATCTCTGTTGGTAAATAGCATTTCCTCAACCACAATGCTGTGAGATATTTAACTGTCGTTAGTCAAAAGGTGTTGTATCACAGCAGCTCTGACAATTGTTCCAATTTCAAGGAAGATCACAGGTTTTTATCAATGCACTAATTCTACTGTTATTGTTTCTACAGTAACAACTCAGCCAGAGGTACGGTAAAGCTGTATCTTTCCATCTTCAAACTTCAGGACAGGGGGATTTTTATTTCTCTGTAACATGACTAGCCTAATCTTTTAAAAATAACTGCTGATAATGATTATAATCATGCTTTTAAGATCCATCAAGCAGTGGCGAGATTTCTGTAGAGCAATGTATGACATAAATATGGTTAAGTTGTACATTATATGTGTTGCACAATGCAGCTATTGAACTATAAAGAAAATATTTTAATCATGTGATGTGTCTGAATTATAAACTAGACAGGGACACTCTAACGAGTGCAAACCCCGCCTTTTCCCTATTAAAATACATTGGAAAATTTCGAAGTTCTGCCATGACCTTGACCTTTGACCTCCAAAATTTAATGGTTTCCTTCCTGGGTGATTGGCAACACATGTACAAAATTTGGTCCAAATCGATCCATTGGTTCTTGAGATATCTTGCAGACACACAGACAGACAGACAGACAGATACACACACACACACACAGACTGACGCAGGTGAAAATAATAACCCCTCCGACTACTGTCGGCGGGGTTAATTATGATATAAATAAAATAGATGTGATTTTTGGGCGGCATGGTGGTGTAGTGGTTAGCACTGTCACCTCACAGCAAGAAGGTAGGTCCTGAGTTCGAGCACAGGGGCTGGCGAGGGCCTTTCTGTGTGGAGTTTGCACGTTCTCCCCGTGTCTCCGTGGGTTTCCTCCGGATGCTCCAGTTTCCCCCACGGTCCAAAGACATGCAGGTTAGGTTAACTGGTGGCTCTAAATTGACCGTAGGTGTGAATGTGAGTGTGAATGGTTGTTTGTCTCTGGTGGGGTTTACATTAGACCGTATCAGCGGATCATCAGATTAACGTTTTTAAAACGATTAGTGTGCACACAGCAACACCAATACACGGATACGCTCGGCTCTGCAGGCATCCTGCGCTCCAAATCACTCCGCCTTGAACAGCGAGTGCCCTCTGGAGGGTGCGCACTCCGGCCCTGCGCAGCTCACAGAGTGCACGAGTGAAGTGCACAAGCAGTGATGCGGGACTGAGCCGCTGTGTGTGTGATCCCAGCGCATATCACTTACCACTTGCAAGTGGAAGGATGGCAAGCCTAAAGACAATCATAACTACACAATGGGCAGTATTTGCATCAGTATTTGCAGTATTTTCATACTTTTATACTCTTTAATGAAAGGTGATACAAGGCGGAAGTCCGCGCCGTTTTTCAGCAGTCGCGTCACATGACCAACGCCAGCGAATCAGGAAGGTGGATGTCACAGTGACATTGTCCAATGACGACGCCAGCTAGAGCTCAGCAGAGCGTATTCGCGTATTCTCAATGTTTACACAGCACCGGACCAGACACGATCTGGATTGAATACGTGGACCCTGGCAGATTCCCGTTTCCCGGCGTTTCCAGGCATTTTAATGTAAACGGACAGTGCATCTGTGAAGAAAACGAGACAGATACGGTCTAATGTAAACTTGGCCTCTGTGTGTCAGCCCTGTGATAACCTGGTGACTTGTCCAGGGTGTATCCCGCCTGTCGCCTATAGTCAGCTGGGATAGGCTCCAGCTTGCCTGTGACCCCATAGTACAGGATAAGCGGCTGCAGATAATGGATGGATGGATGGATGGATGGATGGATCCAATTTTCAGACTGGGGCGGTGCAGTGGTTTGCACTGCCATCTCTCAGCAAGAAGGTTCTGGGTTTGAACCTCATGTCCAACTGGAGCCTTTCTGTGTGGAGTTTGCATGTTCTCCTTTCCTGTGGGTGCTCCATTTTCTAAAGACGTACTGATTAGGCCAGCTGGCTACTCGAAATTGCACATAGGTGTGAATGGTTGTTTGTAAGTGTACTAGCCAGTTCAGTTTTAAGTCGGGACATGTTCTGAACATTTTAGTAAGAAAAAAAAAACCTTACTTTATCTGGTTAAAGCACTGCTTATAAACGGGAACAAGAAAAGGCCTGACTAGCCGGTAGTTAGCCTAGCCAGTTAGCATTGTTTACACTGACTCGTTTACAGTTCTGACTTTAAACTGCAACTGGTGGGGAGTACTTTTTACTATGCATATTGCCTACTTGAACGCCAGAAGTTTAAAGTCCTTTTCAACGCTGAACGACAACAGCTCACTGAAAGTGTGCAAGATCACCTTACTGCAGCACCTTGTGTATGGCAATGATTACGACGCTGTCTGCATCAGTGAAACATGGCTGAACAACTCCATACTAAGCAGTGAACTCTTACCGGGGTATAATATTTACCACCATGATAGGACTGGAAGAACTGGTAGAGGTGTTCTAATTGCTGTCAAGAACAACATTCAATCCGTTCGCCGTCAAGATCTTGAACAAGATGATATGGAATTAGCTATCATTGAACTTGTTATGCCTAGTTGCAAAACTGTGATGCTTTATACTTTTTACCGTCCTCCTGATTCCACTCTTGACGTCCTACATAATTTGAACTCTGCCCTTCAAAGCACGCCGGAATTCAGCCAAATCATTCTTGTCGGAGATTTTAACTTGCCTGCGATTGACTGGACTGACTCATCGGCACCTATAAACATTGAGGAATGGGCAGATGAGGACACTTTTTGTCACCTTGTCGGAGACAACTACCTACAACAGTTTATTCAAGGCCCTACCCACATCGCTGGAAATAAACTCGATCGGCTGCTTTGTAATAGTCCAGAAATTATTCAGGGAGTGCGTACAAGATCTGCTGAGCAGCATAGTTTCCCAACTGATCACTATCTTGTGGAATTTCAGTTGAAATTGAAGTTTTTAAGACCCAAACAAGTTAAGCGCCGAATTTACGACTTCACACATGGCAGTTTCAAAGATCTACGTAGTTCCTTGCTTAGTGCCCCGTTCAACATTACTTCTATTCCTGATGTCGACAATTATTGGGCATGCTGGAAGAACTGGTTCACAACTGCTGTAGCTGAGCATATTCCCGTTAAAACAATAAAAGATGTGCGCTCTCCACTTTGGATCAATGGAGAAGTCCGTTATCTGATAAGGAAGAAATATCAAGCACTGAGGAAATACCGCACAAACAAAACTGCATCCCGCAAGCTGAAACTACGCACTCTGAGGCAGAAAATCAAGTATCTGATTAGACAGAAGCACCGAGAGTACTTGGAGAAAATACAGTCATCACTTGGTAGTAATCCCAAGGTATTCTGGAGCTATCATAAGGCCATTCTACGTCACCGAACAGACCAGAGTGCTGTAATATCATATCAACATCAGTCAGCTAAATCCCCATATGGAAAAGCTCAACTCTTCAACTCCTACTTCTCCTCTGTATTTCTTCCTGCAAACTCTAATGCAGACATAGACAAACCACCTCTTCCTCTCAAAACTGACCAGGAAATATGCCATCTGACACTTACAGAGGATGAAGTATTGAAGTGTCTGAGCTCTCTGGACATATCAAAGTCCTGCGGTCCTGACGGTATTCCTCCTCTAATCTTGAAGTGTTTATACTGTTTATATTGTCTGTTTGAGTGTTTAGTCTGTGTGTAGTTCTTATCTAGTGTTTACACTGTTTATATTGTCTGAGTGTTTAGTCTATGTCTTGTTCTTATCTAGTGTTTATACTGTTTATATTGTTTGAGTGTTTAGTCTATGTCTAGTTCCTATCTAGAGTCTTTATACTGTTTATATTGTTTGTTTTTTTCAATTATTCTATTTTTATTTATTGCATTGCCTGTTTGCACCATGGGTCAGAGAGGACTGATATTTCATCTGTGCTGTATGTCGAGCAGGTATAGCATATTTGACAATAAAGTTGACTTGACTTGACTTGAAAGCATGCAGTGAAGAAATTACACCAACTATCTGCTCCCTTTTTAACCATTCGCTGAATACTGGTCGCCTGCCATCTGAGTGGAAATCTGCTGATGTCATACCTATCCACAAGAGAAATTCTAAAGAACTAGTAGAAATCTATAGACCGATTTCACTTCTGCCCATCATAAGCAAGGTGTTTGAGCGCTGTGTCTACAATAGAATCTATGACTATATGTTAAACCTGATCTCCACTGCACAGCATGGGTTCCTAAGATCTTGTTTGTGTGTTACTCACCTCCTCTCCGTACTTCATACTATTGGCAAATACCTTGATAAAAACATTCAAGTTGATGTTCTTTATCTTGATTTTGCCAAAGCTTTCGACAAAGTCGACCACACGATTCTTCTGAGCAAGCTACAATCCTACGTCATTGCTGGGTCTCTCTTGGACTGGTTTGAGGACTATCTCAGTGCTTGTTCTCAAAGAGTTGTGATTGATGGTGTTGCTTCTTCTTGGGCTCCAGTTACTTCTGGAGTACCTCAAGGCAGCATCTTAGGTCCCCTTCTCTTTGTCTTGTTTATTAACAATCTCCCTGATGTCATTCCTGAGGAAACTACAGTCGCTTTGTATGCTGACGACACTAAGATACTTCACACAATTTCATCCAGTGGCAACTGCAAAGACATACAACGCGCACTATTAAAGCTTATCAATTGGAGTTGCAACAACAACATGAAATTTAATGTGTCCAAATGTAAGCTTCTGACGGTGACGCGCAAGAAAAACTCGATCTCACACGATTACCATCTCGGCCCTAATGCGATCAAACGTACACAAGAGGAAAGAAATCTTGGAGTCATCTTCACGAGCAACCTCACATGGGAGAAACATATTCAAACCATCTCAGCAAAAGCCAACAAACTACTTGGCCTATTGAAGAGAATGTGCCCACAATTTACTGACATTAAACATAGAAGAACACTCTACTTGGCACACATTAAATCACACCTCGTGTTTGCCTCAGAAGTATGATCACCCAGCCATTCAAAGCTAAAAGAATTACTCGAGAGGATTCAAAGGCGAGCCACTAGATGGGTACTAAGAACTAATATCGGAGAGACAGCTTATAAAGAAAGATTAAAGGCTCTAGATTTACTTCCTCTCTGTTATGACAGAGAAATTAAAGACTTGATATTCTTCTACAAGTCATTGTATGGACAAACACATCTTAATGTTCATAATTTTGTTAAGTTTTCAAACCATGGACGTACTCATCTGACTCAAAACCCTTCCGTTGTTCTTGAGACACCTTTATGTAAGACTAGCACATTTAAAGCGTCTTACTTTAATCATATAATATGTCTCTGGAATACTATTTGTAAACAAGTGTCTCCTAGCACTTTCTCTAGTCTTGCTAAGTTTAAGTCATATCTAAGACTTAAGTACTCTTCACTTCTTAATGACATATTTGATGTAGATCTAACATGCACATGGTCTCTAGTACGCCAGTGTCCTTGTCACAGATGATGTTAGTATTCTTTCTTATGTTAGAACTTTTCTAGGTTAGTTTTAGTGTTATTTAGATTTGTATAATCAGTTTTAGATTTTATTTTATATTTTATATTCTTTTTCATTGTTATTCTAAAGGGAAGTGCCCAGCATTAGTCTGGCTAACGCGACAAAGCTCTACGAGCTATTGGTCTGGCCAAGATATTAAGCCCAACCGTTTCCCAAAGTGCGTGCTTGACCCGCCTCCCTGAAATGCCTCAGTTTGCTACTGGTCGAAGCCAGAAAAGACTGTGACGAAGCTTAAACCAATCACATCACTCTTTCCTCTGACGTATGCGACGCGACGGGGCTAACTGGTAGATTAAACTCTTACCGAAGCCGGTCGGGAGCAAGGCGAAAGCGTCCTTCCTTTCAATAAATACCTCCAGGGCTGCTCTTTGCTCCGTTTTCAATGAGAACTTCCCGTTGAATGCTTTCAATACAGCATCTACCACTGTGTTAAAGGCTTGCCGCTGCTCCATGTTCGTGATGTGAATGAAGCGCTTCCGGCATAGATTCTGTAAACAATCTATGGCTTCCGGTCGCAGTTCTACTACGTCAGTGCCTTGAACACGCCTCTACCCAGGGCCGTTGGAGATGCTCAAAGTTGATTGGTTCCCGATTTTTCGGGAGCTTGGAAGAGCTGTAGATAGCTTGCCTGGCCAGACTAAGCTCGCAACAGGCCCTCGTGTTGCGTCACGCTTAGGATGGGCGGGCCCAGGCTAGCCCAGCATGAGACTCAGAGTCCCATTCACACTTTTCCTATTGGGTAGTATAGATAGCTTTTGTAATCTTTTTTTTTTTTTTATATGCCCAATAAATATGTTAAAAAAAATAGCCCTGTGATATTGGCAACCTATCCAGGGTGTACCCTGCCTCTCACCTGAAGTCAGCTGGGATTGGCTCCAGGACTGGGTTTTTGACCTCTGAATCATTAGATCACTACATAATGTTCATTCATTAATTTAATCATCTTCAGCAACTGCTTTACCCTGGTCAGGGTGGACCCAGAGTCTCATCTGAGAATACTAGACATGACGCAGGAATACAACATGAATCACATGTCCTTCACAGGTCACTATAAATAAACACATTTCCAGACTTATTCACATCTTTACCAATTTAGAACAGTCTATAGACCTCACAGCATGTTTCTGAATAGTGAGAGAAAAATAGAGTACTTGGAGGAAACTGACATGGACACTGGCTCAGAGAATTAGAGCTCAACAAACAAAAGCTGACAACAAATAATTTGCAGGCCCAACACCAGGTCACGAAATGAAAGCAGCAGGAGATGAACATTAGTCTTCACTAAATTGCTGTTTTTGAGGCAGCAAGGTCATGTTAAAACAAAATGATAATGTTGAAGATACTTATCTATGTTTTCTCCAATTTTTAACGATGCAGTTATGGTGAGCCTGTGCCCTTGAAGCATCTGTAGCCTCTAAATCCTGTTCTTGGCTGAAAACAGTGGACCCTCATATGGTCTCTTGTTGTTTGGAGCTCATCTGCCTCAATTTTCAATGTGTTCTGCGATGCTTAATAAAGAGGGGTTATTTGAAGCAATGGAGCCTTTCAGACAGCTTGTACCAGTCTGGTCTTTCTTCTCTGACCTGTCTGATCACCAAGGCATTTCCACATGCAGAACTTCTGCTCACTAGATGTTTTTGTTTTTCACAACATTCACTACAAACTCTAGAGATTCAAAACAGCCCATGCATTTTAGCTACTTCTAATTAGCAACCTCTATTAAAAGTATAAATCAAGCACTTGAAAGCACTCCAAGCATTTTGTGTGAAACCTGTTGATTTGCCATTTTAATTTAGCTCATTTGACTTTTGTCCTTCGTTCTTTGTACATTTGTACATATTAGATGAATATTGTATTCAGAGGTTCATCTCATCTCATCTCATTATCTCTAGCTGCTTTATCCTGTTCTACAGGGTCGCAGGCAAGCTGGAGCCTATCCCTGCTGACTATGGGCGAAAGGCGGGTACTCCCTGGACAAGTCGACAGGTCATCACAGGGCTGACACATAGACACAGGCAACCATTCACACTCACACCTATGGTCAATTTAGAGTCACCAGTTAACCTAACCTGCATGTCTTTGGACTGTGGGGGAAACCGGAGCACCCGGAGGAAACCCACGCAGACACGGGGAGAACATGTAAACTCCACACAGAAAGGCCCTCACCAGCCATGGGGCTCGAACCCGGACCTTCTTGCTGTGAGTCGACAGTGCTAACCACTACACCACCGTGCCGCCCCATATTCAGAGGTTATTCATTCATTACCATATATATTGCATAAGGTCCCTAAAATGCAGTTCTCAAGCCTCATGCTCTAAAATAAACCATAGTGAGGACCGGTTTCTCTCTCTGTCAGCTGATACACCTCTTCATGAACACATGAACACCTTGAGCCACTGCCTGGTCATTTTTGGGACTGAGGGCAATGGTCTCAACACCACAGATAAAGAGAGACAGACAGTGTGTGTGAGCAGTGCTATTCATCCTTCTTCTACTTCTTTTCTTTAGCCCAGCAGGTGACACCCAAGGACAGTAATTGAGAGCAGGAACGGGCGCAGAGGTGTCTGCTGTCAAAACAGTGGAGTGACAGATACAAAAAGAGAAAGAAAATGAGAGAGAAAGTGTGAATGAGTGTTTGACATCCACAGTGAGTTGTGCTCATTAGAGTGGATGGATGCTTCATGGAAAAAAAAAAAAAAAACCTTTGCCAGCTAGGAAAACCTGAAGGTAAGAGAAAGAAAGAGGTAAGAAGGTGGAGGTAAAAAAAGGCTTGTACTCTTTTGATGGCATCATTGTGTTGCTCCTTTTCAGAATGTCTCTGCGTATTTCTAATTTTTTTCTTACATTTATGAATCATTTGTATAAAATATATGAGTTATAAATATTATGTGCTTTGCTCCTCTTCTTCCTCCTCTGATGTCTTTGTCTTTCATTGCATACTCAGGAGAAATACACACTGTGGTTTGGGATATTTTTCTGCATATACTGAACATCACCTACACACAAGAAATGAATCATTGCTGAGAGATTAGGAGTCATATCTACTTGTCTGATGTCATGATCCCACACTTGTTTTGAGTGCTGAGCTGCACACTTCATGCAACCAAGCGGCTACTTCCAGGTTTGCGGCATTCAACCGCATGGCCCGACTTCAGTTTCCAGAATGTACCACAGGTCTGTGGATGCACCTGTTAATTATGCACAGCTGTTCCATATTCTGGCTCATTACAGACTCTGTATTTAAGGACTCCTCACACACTCTTTCTTTGTGAGGTATTGTATGTCTTCTGTGTGTTTTTTGTTAGCTTTCTGGATTGTTGTTCAGGCTCATGTTGCTTTTTTTGTTTTTGGGTCTTGAATGTTCTTGAATGCTTGCCCTGTTCTAGATGTTTGCTGATGAGTTGAACTCTGCCAAAATACTATGATCTATGCTTCAAGTTATGGGTGTGTTTGTGGATGTATATTGTGTGAATAAACCTGTTTCACCTGCACTTGCATCCTGCCTTGCCTCGCCGACCCTGCCTTACATGACAGAATACCTTGCCAAAAACTATGGCTGCAGCACGAAAACTGGAACAGAAGTACGCCAACATCAGCTTCCAACTTGCTTCCTACAATGCTGGTGGATGGATGTCCCTGCCCCCTATGATGGCATAGAGTTTCCCCTAAATGGATTCCTTCTCCAATGTAAGTTCTTTCATGAAAGTCTGATGGAACCTAAGTCACCAGAGTATGTGTGGGTCCAGTGCATGAGCCACTAGCTTATGGGACCAGCATGCCAGGGGGGCAGCTACCTCTCCACCACCTGTACAGTGGTGCTTGAAAGTTTGTGAACCCTTTAGAATTTTCTATATTTCTGCATAAATATGACCTAAAACATCATCAGATTTTCATACAAGTCCTAAAAGTAGATAAAGAGAGCCCAGTTAAACAAATGAGACAAAAATATTATACTTGGTCATTTATTTATTGAGGAAAATGATCCAATATTACATATCTGTGAGTGGCAAAAGTATGTGAACCTCTAGGATTAGCAGTTAATTTGAAGGTGAAATTAGAGTCAGGTGTTTTCAATCAATGGGATGACAATCAGGTGTGAGTGGGCACCCTGTTTTATTTAAAGAACAGGGATCTATCAAAGTCTGATCTTCACAACACGTTTGTGGAAGTGTATCATGGCACGAACAAAGGAGATTTCTGAGGACCTCAGAAAAATTATTGTTGATGCTCATCAGGCTGGAAAAGGTTACAAAACCATCTCTAAAGAGTTTGGACTCCACCAATACACAGTCAGACAGATCGTGTACAAATGGAGGAAATTCAAGACCATTATTACCCTCCCCAGGAGTGGTCGACCAACAAAGATCACTCCAAGAGCAAGGCGTGTAATAGTCAGTGAGGTCACAAAGGACCCCAGGGTAACTTCTAAGCAACTGAAGGCCTTTCTCACATTGGTTAATGTTAATGTTCATGAGTCCACCATCAGGAGAACACTGAACAACAATGGTGTGCATGGCAGGGTTGCAAGAAGAAAGCCACTGCTCTCCAAAAAGAACATTGCTGCTCGTCTGCAGTTTGCTAAAGGTCATGTAGACAAGCCAGAAGGCTATTGGAAAAATGGTTTGTGGACAGATGAGACCAAAATGGAAATTTTGGTTTAAATGAGAAGCATTATGTTTGGAGAAAGGAAAACACTGCATTCCAGCATAAGAACCTTATCCCATCTGTGAAATATAGTGGTGATAGTATCATAGTTTGGGCCTGTTTTGATGCACCTGGGCCAGGACGGCTTGCCATCATTGATGGAACAATGAATTGTGAATTATACCAGCGAATTCTAAAGGAAAATGTCAGGACATCTGTCCATGAACTGAATCTCAAGAGAAGGTGGGTCATGCAGCAAGACAACGACCCTTAGCACACAAGTCGTTCTACCAAAGAATGGTTAAAGAAGAATAAAGTTAATGTTTTGGAATGGCCAAGTCAAAGTCCTGACCTTAATCCAATGGAAATGTTGTGGAAGGACCTGAAGCGAGCAGTTCATGTGAGGAAACCCACCAACATCCCAGAGTTGAAGCTGTTGTGTCCAGAGGAATGGGCTAAAATTCTTCCAAGCTGGTGTGCACGACTGATCAACAGTTACCAGAAACATTTAGTTGCAGTTATTGCTGCACAAGGGGATCACATCAGATACTGAAAGCAAAGGTTCACATACTTTTCCCACTCACAGATATGTAATATTGGATCATTTTCCTCAATAAGTAAATGACCAAGTATAATATTTTTGTCTCATTTGTTTAACTGGGCTCTCTTTATCTACTTTTAGGACTTGTGTGAAAATCTAATGATGTTTTAGGTCATATTTATGCAGAAATATAGAAAATTCTAAAGGGTTCACAAACTTTCAAGCACCACTGTACCTATGAAACTCCACAGACTTTGGTAACATGCTGAAGTGGTGGTTCCAGGCCCTTAAGAAAAAGGAAGCTCTGAATTTTTTTGGGGGGTGAGGCAGCCTCAGCTTCAGAGCTCTCTCCAGAGGCCGACAGGGCAGCCTCCGCTTCAGAGCTCCCTCCAAAGGCTGACAGGCAGGCTCTATTTCCAGAGTTCCCCTCCGGTGGCTGACAGGACAGCCTCTGCTTCAGAGTACCCTTCAGTGACAGAGAGACCTTCACTCCAGCTTTCCCTCCACAGGGAGGACTCTGTGCCAGAGCTCCATCCAGAGTCTGATAGGGAGGGTTTTGCTTCAGAGCTCCCTCTAGAGGCTGACTGGGCATCCTGCATTCCTGTACTCACTCATCCTCCTGGCTTCAAAGATGACATTGTCTCTCCACTTCCTGGTTTTGAGGATGACATTACACTGGCTCCTGACTATGGAGAGATCTTCACTCCACCTCCAGGTTTTGAGGATGATGTCACTTCATTTCTTGATTTGGGAGACGAAGGCTCTGCTGTGCCTCTGGGTTTTGGTAACTCTGTCACTCTGCTTTCTGGCTGCAGGGAAGAGGCCCTCATCCTGCCTTTAGGCTTTAAAGATGAGTCACCTTGTCTACAGAATTCATACCCAAGCACATACTCAAGCCTTGGCCATACCATATCAGAGTCCATGCTCATGCTTAAGCCCATGTCCATGTTTGAGTTCATGCCTAAGCCTGAATCCTTGCCTATGCTCATCCCTAAGCCCATGTCCATCTTTGAATCCATGCCTGAATCTCTGCCCATTCCTGAGCCCAGGTCCATGCCCATGCCCATACCAAAGTCTATGCCAGAGATCTATGGGGTGGTGTGCAGTACCATACTCTTGCCCAGAGCCCCTGGTCCATGAGCTCAGAGCCTTGTTTGGTGGTCTGGGAATCACACCTCTGGGGTGGGGATTCCTGTCATGATCTTTTTTTCATTCAGAGTGCTGAACTGCATGCCTCGCGTAGCCGAGTGGCTACTTCTGGGTTCGCGGCACTGAACTGCATGGCACTAACTTCAGTTCCCAGGATGCACCACAGGTCCACACATATGCCTGTTAATTATGCACAGCTGTTACACATTCCAACTCATTACAGAACTCTGCATTTGAGAACTCCTTATGCAGTCTTACTTTGTGAGGTATTGTATGTCTTCTGTCTGTTTTTAGATGTCTGGATTGCTGTTCAGGCTCAAGTTCCTATTTTTGGGTCTTGTATCTTCTTGGAAAGTTTTGGATGTGTCTGAGGATGTTTATTTTATAAATAAACCTGCTTCACCTGCACTTGCATCCTGCCTCGCCTCGCCTCGCCTACCCTGCCTTACATGACATCTGACTTTTACCTATGGCATTTTTGACCTCATCCAATGATCATCAAAATTGTCTGTCAAATGATAGAGAGCCTTGAACATGTCTAAATTCACCAGCACAATCCTCCTTTTAAAATGTAATGTAATGTCACTCTCTGGACCTGGTTCATGCTGCAAATATCTATATTTGCATCTATATTCATATTTAATCCAGATCTAAACAGGTAGGGCCTTTTTACAAATTTTTTTAATACTTTTAATTAAATATAAACCCTACAGCCCCAGAAACATGAGGAAAGACTGGGAGAAAGAAAAAAAAACAGAGGTAGTTTGTCATCACCCTCTGTGAATTCTGGATAAACAATTCCTCAACCTCAGTTATATTGCTTGAGTTCATAATTGGTCTCAGCCTGAAAGGTCGCAGGACTGATTTTTAAATCCTTTTTTTATTTTTATTTCTACTTACCCAGACCATGTTTTAATGAATTCTATAACAAGCAAAGTCATAGTCTAATTTACACCTCCACAACCATGAGCCAGTTACTAAGTGTGTATGACTAAATGCTGTATGATGCGTTAATGAGCAGTGGTGCTTGTCCAGTGAGCTTCAAAGATGGGCACTCACATGAGAGCAAAAATCACTAATGTGACTGGATTGTTTTGTCAACCAGATGCCCTGTGAACTTTTCTTTTTGTCTGTATTTGCACCTGTTTAGAATACATTATCTGTTCTGTCCATCCAAATAAATACATTATCTGTTCTGTCCATCCAAATAATAAGTATTCTTATTTAGGTACTTTTCTGGGTCTTCATGATCACAAACATGGTACTTGCCCTTGATGAATGTTTCAGTAGTCATGTTGTATGCACTGCATGTTTAAACTGTATTCAATTAATTCAGTAATTACATCCTATTTTGGTCAAATTTGACCTTTTTGATATTTAAACACCTTTAACTGTAAATGTACTATTAAATTGTACTTGATACAAATGTTATACTATGGAAGATGTGGGCATGGTTAGTAGGAGTTTGCAGTGGGAGTATGGAGGGTATTGCTAATTACAATGGCACACCTATAGCTTATGATGGCATGGCATGGCATGGCCACCTATAGCTTATTATTGGTAGCTTATATTAGCTCTCTCTCTCTCTCTGTCTCTGTAAGTGAACTGGATGTGTGTGTGTGTGTGTGTGTGTGTGTATGTGTGTGTGAGAGAGAGAGAGAGAGAGAGACATAAACCCCATTCCCATTCACAATGAAAACTGTATATTAATCAAATATACCATGCACTGAGAGGCTCCAGTTGAAATTATGGATTCTCTAAGGTGACTGGCATCGTACTATTTTGTGAAAGGTGCAGCCAGTCACTGAAGAGAATCCATAATTACTGATGCCTCTCAGTGCATGGTATATTTGATTTATATCCCTCATCAAAAAAATCCAAACTAAAAGTGTTAAGCCTGAATCTCAGTATAAACTCACTGGAGGCAGCCATGCTTGTTCTTTACTCAGAGCAACCTTCAACCTGCACATGTGCAATGTGCCATGCTATCGTCTGCCTTGCTAGGTATGATCATGATACGTAGATCTACACACACAGAAATGCTCGCGGAGCCACAACTGTGACTCGAGTCAGCCGTATAGCTTGAAATTGTGACATCAGTTCATGGTATATCCAGTTTATACCCTGACTGACTCACCATATCCTTTTTTTTTTTTGACATCATGAGATACATTGGGACGGCACGGTGGTGTAGTGGTTAGCGCTGTCACCTCACAGCAAGAAGGTCCTGGGTTCGAGCCCCAGGGCCGGCGAGGGCCTTTCTGTGTGGAGTTTGCATGTTCTCCCCGTGTCCGCGTGGGTTTCCTCCGGGTGCTCCGTTTTCCCCCACAGTCCAAAGACATGCAGGTTAGGTTAACTGGTGACTCTAAATTGACCGTAGGTGTGAATGTGAGTGTTAATGGTTATCTGTGTCTATGTGTCAGCCCTGTGATGACCTGGCGACTTGTCCAGGGTGTACCCCGCCTTTTGCCCGTAGTCAGCTGGGATAGGCTCCAGCTTGCCTGCGACCCTGTAGAGCAGGATAAAGCGGCTAGAGATAATGACATTTAAAAATTAAATAAGATACATTGCTTAATCATTGGTGGAACTATTTAATGTCACGTGAGCCATCCTTGGCCAATCTGTGCACAGGATTCTTTTTTTGATGAGGGATATAATATATCTTATTCTGCTGTAATGGTGTCCTGTGGGAATGGATGTAAAAGGGCAAAGTTGAAACATTAACTTACCTCCTGCTGACTGAGAAACTTTTATTGAAATCTTTTGTTACAATGCAGTGGGAATTGAAACAACCAGATTTAGGTGTTATAACTGGTCACGACATTGCTGGCAGTGATGTAATGATGATGTCATGATATTGTGACAGGTCTAATTCTGCCTCAATATAAAACAACTGGCAACAAACTCAAAACAGTGAGCAAACGTCAGCAGATATAGTGGGAGCTCTGTATCTACAGGGATATTTTCCAACATCTAACCTGGAGAGCCGAGACCATGGATAGGAGTGAACCATCTACTGTATAAAGCTTGTTTTTTTGTGTATATGTAGGACATAACTGTGATAAAATTTAATTGATAAATTACAGACAATATAACATCAACAACAGTAACAATAATTAGATAGATACTGTGACTAAAGTCACAGTGATTTGTGCTAGCTCTTACAAACTGGGACATCTGGTCACCATACACTATAGATCTGGAATGGTAAGAGATAGAGAATGATGTTTAGTGAGGAAAAATCCTGTTTTTCATGGTTCATTCTGGTTCAGTGATCCGGATCAGCACCAAAAGTCATAGCAACGTAAGTCAGCCGAGAGGTCTTCTTAATGTGAAATTTGGTGATGATTGGTTGAAAACTGAGGGAGAAATAGCATCCTAAAAATATTAGTAGAATAATAATAAGCACAACAAAGTAGAAAGATCCTGAGTGTTGTGTCAGCGCTACTAGTGCAAATTAATAAAATAATAATCACAATGCAATATACTGCGATAAGAGTTATGTAAACATGCTCTCTCTCTCTCTCTCTCTCTTGAATGAATGAATGAATGAATGAGATTCTGGTATTTACACTTAATATTTTTTATCATGGTTGAGACCTGGAGATGGATGCAAGTGTAGAAACCTTTTATTTACACAGGATATTTAAAGCAAAAATGAAAACATGACAGTGGAAGTGAGGAACACAATGAGCACTAGCATGGAAAATAAAAGCAAATGCAAGACGAACTAACAGAAGATGGATTTTAAATAAGGTGAGTAATAAGTGAAAATGAAAGCAGGTGTGTGTGGTTAAGAGTCAATAAGCAGGGTGTGTTGGAATTGTACTTTGAGAGGTCATGTTTGTAAGATGAACCCACTGTTACTAAGTCAGTGGATAGGGCGGTCCCACTGTATAAGCAGAAACATTATAAATAGCCTTTGCTTAAACAAAACAAATGCTCAGAAACAGGAAGAAAACTCTTTCACCAGAAATTGATGCAGATTGAGTTATGAAATGTTTCTAAAAAGCTAATGTCTCAGCCTGGGCTTTTCATAACGATGGACTTGCTGCCTCATAAATAAATGCCTCATCATACCCAGTCTTGCATGGTTCACACTCCATAGCTTTCCGTTAAATACAGTCAGGTAGGAATATGTGATTTCTGTTACTTTTCTGTTGTGGAAGACTGAGTGAGAATGAAAAATTGTTATCAATTCTGTGTTGTTTTTAATCTTGGAGAGTAATGAATTTTGTATGTGAAAAGGCTTTGAGATAGAGAGAGAGAGAGAAGCAACAACAGATTGTCTACTGGAAAGCAGCCAAACTTTCCCATTTGAAGTTTAAAATAAAGCTCACTCCCTGGGTCCACTGTCTCGAGTCGTGTCACTTGTACATCATGTACACATGGTAAACTCATCCACTTACCTGTAAATTCCTCATTTCTCAAGAAATTGTGAATTCATGATACCAAGCTATGGTCATGGTGTGACCCACCCATTGGGCTACCCTCTGCTTAGACAAAGGAACCACCCCGGCTTTCCTTCATCACAGCTGAACTAAGGTTCGGCTAGCCAGAGTCTCATCTAAATAATCCTGTAAAACACATGCTAGGCATACTAAGGAATGTTGCGTGATCACTATCTTTGAAAGTTGTAGTCTCCACAATGCTTTTAGCCAAGGCTACAATGAGTATTTAACATAATTGATTCAGTTGATTGCTACCACATATATACATCTTTACTATAGGTGGGGAATAATAATAATAATAATAATAATAATAATAATAATGGGTGGCATGGTGGTGTAGTGGTTAGCACTGTTGCCTCACAACAAGAAGGTTCTGGGTTTGAGCCCAGTGGTCGACGGAGGCCTTTCTGTGTGTCATTTGCATATTCTCCCCGTGTCTGCGTGGGTTTCCTTCAGGTGCTCCAGTTTCCCCTATGGTCCAAAGACACAGAGGTTAGGCTAATTGCTGGCTCTAAATTGACTCTAGGTATGAATGTGAGTGTGAATGGTTGTTTGTCTCTATGTGTCAGTCCTGCGATGATTTGATGATTTGTCCAGGGTGTACCCCGCCTCTCGCCCATTGGCAGCTGGGATAGGCTCCAGCTTGCCTGCAACCCTGCATAGGATAAGCGGTTATGAATAATGGATGGCTGGATGGATGGATAATAATAATAATAATAATAATAATAATAATAATAATTTATATAATTCCTTTCTCACACGCAAGGCTGCTTTACAATTAGAGGAAAAAAATAGGGTCAGGATGTAATTCCAGTGATGTAGCTGCCCATGATCCCACCAAAAAGCGCATGAAGGTATGTCTCACACTGCCTGCACAGCCTCTGTGACACCACCAGGCAACATTGTTCGGAACACCACACCAAGCACAGAAGCACTGCCCCACCGAGCACTGGACAACCCAGATGTTAAAAAGAGCAACAAGCTGACTGCAGTCCATAGCAAGGAGCACAGGCATCACCCAAGTTGGACCAAGGCCTGAAGGGAGCCGACAATAAAATTGGGTCCGGAGCTATGCCACAACTGGCAGACAAAACACCCAAACAAAGAACAAACATGAAATCATGCAATCACAAAAAGAAAAACAAAGGGGGAAAAATAAAAATAAAAAGCTCTGGTGAGAATTGGAAGCCAAAATGTGCACAGTGTACTCTCAACAGGAAATGGAAACGAAAAGAAATGACTTGCAGTTGTCTGGCAGTCTCTGAAGAAAAGTCAGGATCTTGGGAATTGGGCAGTATACTCGGTCCAGCCCAAGTGAAAGCCAATCACATAATGACTCATGTCTAAAGATATACGAGGCCAATGTGTTGGGGGTCTTCGAAGTGTTTCTTGGCTTCTGTGTCACAGTTCTCAGTTGGCAATTCAGCCTACATCATAAAGCTGTTCTACTCTTCTGAATGGACACAGAAGACACTTCTTTATGTTCTTTTATTAAAACGATAAACAAGGATAAAAATTTAACCTTGCCTACAGGCTTGTTATAACGGAACTGTTGCCCTTGTCCTTGATTGCCAAGGATTCATGAGGATTAGAGAAATGTGTGATGGTAGAAAACAATCAGTGAAAATAATTTGAGATAAAGGACGAATGCAAGTATGAAATTCTTTTGATATACTGTACAGTGGGATTTTTTTTAATCTTACTTTTGTATTGCTTTGTATTTTTATTATACAGTTTCTGTAAACCTTATTGCTGTGAGGCAACAGTGCTAAACAGTGCCACTCCTGTTTTCCTTTTTTTATTTTTTGATTGACATTTGTGTAGGGGTTTGTTTTGAAAAATCTTGAATCTCACACACAGGACAGTTGTATGGTGTTTTACTTTATTACTTTTTTTAAATTCTAGTGAATTTGTATCATGGCTTTTAACTTGCTCAGAGGATGTGAGAATTAATTTGAATAAGTCCAAACTTTTTTTTTTGAGTGGACAAGAAGGTTGGTTGAATGTGGATCTTAAAGGAGAACTGAAGTTATTTTTAAACTTGTTTTATTTCTTTTTTAACATGTTTTTCAATTACATTTTCTGTTTTAGTAACCTTATATCATGACTTGTATTGGCAGCTAATTGCAATTAAATATTATACTTATCAGCCTATTCAGTTTTTAGCCATGCTGAATTTAGTTTGTTTGGTCCACGGCAGGCGTCGCTTATCCGCGTGATCTTCACGAGACTTGTGCGAGACTTAGAAATGTGAAGTGTCAGCCAGGTGTCAGTGCTGCCATTTTGAAAACTGTTTTCCAAACGAAATATTGCACAAAAACTAGTTTAAATGATGATTACTGCCTACTTTTTTCAAACTTTCCTGATTGCTATCAAAACAAACAAAACTTCCGGCTTGATGACATCAGCATTCGAAAGAGGGTGCGTGCGTCTTTTTGACAATGTTGGCAGATGATGGTCACTTTGATTTCCGCTGTACGTTTTACTTCCATCATACGATGTCTCACACAGGTCTCAACGAATCTCATTTACGGCCATTGCTTTGACATATGGACTGATTTATATTACATAGCATATTTCAAATACTCATAACTTGCTATGGCAGTGACAAAATAGCTATCAAAAATGCATTCCTCATCTCATCTCATTATCTCTAGCCGCTTTATCCTTCTACAGGGTTGCAGGCAAGCTGGAGCCTATCCCAGCTGACTACGGGCGAAAGGCGGGGTACACCCTGGACAAGTCGCCAGGTCATCACAGGGCTGACACATAGACACAGACAACCATTCACACTCACATTCACACCTAGGGTCAATTTAGAGTCACCAGTTAACCTAACCTGCATGTCTTTGGACTGTGGGGGAAACCGGAGCACCCGGAGGAAACCCACGCGGACACAGGGAGAACATGCAAACTCCACACAGAAAGGCCCTCGCCGGCCACGGGGCTCGAACCCAGGACCTTCTTGCTGTGAGGCGACAGCGCTAACCACTACACCACCGTGCCGCCCCAAATGCATTCCTATGTTTAATAAAATTAGATAAATAGAATTTTGATAAGAAAAAAAAATTGCCTTCAGTTCTCCTTTAAAGAAGCTTTCTCTGCCTGGACTGCATGAACACTTCTCTGGCCCTGTTCCAGTTGCACTGTCATCCATGGAACTCATGTGCACTGTGCTGAGGATTTATAGGGATTAAAGAAATCCAGTGAGGAAAAAGTAAAGAAGGGGGCAAAGTGAAGGAGAGAGAACGGATGAGACCATGTGGTTATGATTCTATTTGCCGTTACACCTCATAGAATAAGGGCTCAGAAATTCTTAGAGAAACTATTTCTGATGAAGTGCCACTTACAAGTAATAATTTGTATATACATTCATGTATTCACTTATTCATATTCATTCTATTGTTGTGGCTACTGCCTCATAGAAGTGAAGTGAAGCAGTAGCCACAATGTCATCATGTTGTAAGAATGTAAGAATGAGTGTAACAATAGTGCACTGAGCATGTGCATAAGCATTACAATCAACAGAACGGCGAATTCTGATCTCGCGATACAAACAGTTGATCTTGTGTTATCAAAGGTACATGAGCGAGTGGCGAAGCCATTATGTCATCGTGTTGTAAGAATGAGTGTAACAATAGCGAAACTTTGTAACCAATCAGCACTTATCCTGATCAAGTTTGATTACCCGTTAAACTTCGGAACCAATCAGAACCAGAAACGGAATAAGAGAAACCTCATTATAACTTTGTAGTATCGGAAGATAATCGGCAGATAAAAAGATTAACGAAATTCACCTCGTGGTTCACCAAGGCTACTGATTTGATATCAAGTAAGTGGTGTTTATTTTAAGAAAATTTACCTTTTGATTATCACAGCTTTTATTTGGTCCTTCTGAAAGGTCAAATGAAAGGTTTTGTAAGGTTTTTTTTTTTTTTAGCTTTTTGGCAGATATATTGAAAATCTAATATCAAACTTCTACTATGGCTTTAATTTTTTAATTTTATTTTTTATTTTAGAGTCTTTACACTACACTTGTGAAACAACATGTGCTCATGAGTATTAAATAATGCTTCTAAGACAATTCATGAACAAGTTCTTTCTGACTATTTTGAAAATAGATCTAGTTCACAGCACTGTATTTTGAACAAAACACAGTAAAGAAAATTGGTAACCAAAATACTACAAGCCCTGATGCTGCTCACAGCTTGGTGATGCTTGCAAGAGATGAGGCGAGTATAATTGATAATGTGTATATCTGCTATATTTACTGTATGGACATGGGATCAGAAAACTATTTTATTTATAAGCAGTAGCCACATGTACCCATAGGGTACCTATTTTGTTTCTGTGTAATAGTGCGGACAGCAAAATGGGACTGAACTACAATCGGAGAAATGTTAAACACTCACCTTTCTAATTCTCTCGATATAAGAATATTCACACACACACACACACACACACATAGGCACATGTATACACACACTTCCCTGCAGTCTCTTTAATGACTCATTGTTTTCTATCAGTAACGCAAGCTGTTTTTTTGATTATTTCAAAAATAAACGTGACATTTTTATGAGTGAAGATTTAGAAAAACAAAGTGTCTTAAAAAGTAAGGAAAAAAGTGTCATGTTTCGATGCTGCTCGGACACCATTATCAAGCGAGTGTTCATATGCTAAGTCAATGTCAAAACATATAAAAAAATTTGCATAATATGAAACAAAAAGTTTGCCCTGTAAGGAGTTCTATTGCACATTGAGTAATTATAATAATAAAGTTATTATTAATGTCTTTAGGTGCTATACTGTGTGCCATCCTAAAGTGTTTACCAATGCTTGAAGACACGCCTTTGTGCTCTTTGACATACTCATGCGAGTGTCTACAGGTGTAACCTATATAACTCTCATCACAAGCGTGACATTTGAAACTATATACACCCTGTTACTGATTTACAAAGAAGATCCACTCTCCCCAATGTGCATTCAGACTGCTGACAGGTCAAACTTTTTGTTTAGCATTATGCTAATCTATTTTTGTGTGTTTTGACATTGACTTAGGTAGCACGGTGGTGGAGTGATTAGCACTGTCGCCTCACAGCAAGAAGGTTCTGGGTTTGAGCCCTTTGGCTGACAGGGGCCTTTCTGTGTGGAGTTCGCATGTTCTCCCGTATCTGTGTGGGTTTCCTCCGGGTGCTCCGGTTTCCTTCACAGTCCAAAGACATGCAGATTAGGCTAGTTGGTGGCTCTAAATTGACCGTAGGTGTGAATATGAGTGTGAATGGTTGTTTGTCTCTATGTGTCAGCCCCAGTGTTGTAGTCAAGTCACTAAACCTCGAGTCCAGTCTTAAGTCCCCAGTGTTCAAATCCGAGTCAAGGCCAAGTCGAGTCCACTATTGATCCGAGTTGAGTCTGAGTCGAGTCCACTATTGATCCAAGTCAAGACTGAGAACAAGACTCCAACCGCACCATTTGATGGTGACTGTTTTAGCACCATTAACATTAATTTGTTCCTGAACATGACGTATGAACAGGTGAATGTGCATTCTCTTTGTCAGGGAGTGTGTAGTATTTTGTCAGAGATGGTTGGGAGATGGATGTAAGTGCAGAAGATGTGTTTATTAATACAAGTGAAGACAGGAAAACAATCCAGAATGGCAGGCAAAATCGTAAAAGAGTGAAACAGGCAGTAGGTTCAGTGAAGCACAAACAGGCTATCGGAGACTTGGCAGAATCAAAGACAAGAAACAGTAAATCAGGGATCAGGAATCCAAACAAGGAAATAAGGCTCAGTAATGTGTCAGCAATGCAATACTTCGCAAAGTAAGTGTGTTTTCACAGTTTTTATATAGGTGCACTGATTGAGCCTTAATCCTGTACAGTTGCAAGTCATTTACAGCATGCATGCAAGAGTCTGCTTGGTGTGCGCTGTCCGGAGCACGCCCAAGAGTCTATCTGATGCACCAGCTAAGGCGCACAGGTGTGACACTTTTGCATGAAATTAGTACAAAAATTAATGTAGATATAAATGTCTAATGCCAAATTATTATGGCATGTTACAAAAAAATAAAGAAAAAATCCAAGTCCTTGTCTCCAATTTACGAGTCCAAATGCAGTTAATGCATGACTCCAAGTCTGAGTCATCAGTGCTCAAGTCCAAGTCAAGTCACAAGACCTTAAAATTAAGGCATGAGTTGGACTCGAGTTCGAGTCCTGGACTCAAGTACTACAAGCCTGGTCAGCCCTGCGATGATCTGGCGATTTGTCCAGGGTACCCCGTCTCTCACCCATAGTCAGCTGGGATAGGCTCCAGCTTGCCCATGACCCTGCACAGGATAAGCAGTTACAAATAATGGATGGATGGATGGATGGATGGAAATTGACTTAACTTACGAACACTTGCTTGAAAATGGTATCCGAGCAGCACCGAAATGTTGCGCTCTTTTCCTTAATTTTTAGTATACAAAGGTGACATTGTCCAATTTTCCATGATTTCAATAAAATCTATAAATGTGCATTTCTTTCTTTCTTCTTCAGGTACATGCATCCTATAAACAGTCATGCTAAGAAAAGGCAAATGCTGCAGTTTTGAGACTAGTGGTCTGGGGCACTTTCAGGATCTAAAAAAAAATTAATTCAACTTGGCAGTTCAGTCTCCTGATTTGAACCCTATCAAAATCTATGGTTTGGATCAAACACACCATTACATACTATATATTATCTTAATAATAAATATAAAGGAGAATTGTATGTTCAACATGTATGGATATGTGTATAAGTATGATTACATTTTTCTTTCTTCACAATAATTTCCTAAACTGCTTGTCTTTTGGCAGCATGATTATCAGAGCCCATAATAATTTTCTCATATTTTCCTACAACAGATCATCCAGTCTTCTTGGCCATGTTTCTTCTTTCACCATTTTCTTTTCCCATGTCTAAAACTGGTAAAAGCACACTGAGGGTGAAAGCAAATGTTAGAGCCTTCACAATTCTAATTAGCCAGTTTGTGTTTGACAGAATCTAAAACTCATGTCAAAGTAAATCAGTCATTAAACTCGGCCCTGCTGCGCTCAGTACTTTTTATTGTGCACTGAAGGATTTTTGTGCTCCTCAGTAAATATTTCTCAAAACAAAAACAACCTGGGGATGAAATAAAGAGGAAAATCAATAAAAGTGAGCTTTGGCTGACAGTTGTCGATACTGATAAAGAGGAACAGTGCAATCATATTTTCTTTTTCATTATATTGTTGCAGAGGTTTTGACTGACAAATGGAAATTTCCCCTATAGATGCCTGACTGAACCCTGTAGGGAGATCAAGGGGGAATATCAGGGAAAAGGGAATAATTAGTCCTGTCCGCCTGAGGAAAAACTCACACTGGGGAGTTTGTTAGAAGGCAAAGATAGGAGGGATAGGAGAAATTGAGGAGAGAGAAAGGAGGATGGGTAAAAAGGCAATGCATGATGAGACATGAGTCCCTCAGAGGATCCAAAATGTCTCCTGACGGCCTCTAGAGGAAAACCGTCATGTGGAAAGACTGTTTGCTTGGAGAAACAAAGCTTCAGCACATATAACCTACAAATCTGGATGCAGAGGATATATGGAAGACAGAAAATCACCATAGGCTTCTTTGTCCTTTGGGCCTCCAAACACACACACACACACACACATACACACACACGTCTATCAGAATATTGTGTCTAAAAATTGTGTTTCTTTTTCATCTTTATTTTTATCTTTTTCTTTTTACCTTTATGATATTTTTTTTTCTTAAAGGAAGACTTCACCCTGAAAGACATGAAATATGTTTTCATTAAAATATTTGTGATGTGTTTGTGATTCTTGTGCTAATTTGTTGTTTATTCCCGTGGGAAGGCAGTGCAGAGTTCTCCAGGCAATCTGAAGCAGCCAGCTAAAAAAAGTAGTAGGTGGTTTTGGAATTCATAGCAGTTAAACCGCCGTGGTGCACCAAAGGTACACTAATGGTAGGGGGGTCTGGGGGCATGCCCCCCCCCCCGAAAATTTTATAATTGACATGCCTTCTGGTGGCTTCTGGTGCATTCTTAGCTAATAAATTACTAACCATTTTCCTGTAAAATACTAGCAAAATATGCATGAAATTTCCCTCCAGATGTATGCGTGCTTTGCTTTCTCATTTACCCCCTGTAGTATGCTGCCTGGCTCTGTAACATAACTACATGACATGCTACGGCATGGTCACGTGGTCTGGCTCAGCCAATCAGAGCATGAGAATTGATCAACAAATATGGCTTCATTTCCAGTCATGCTAGACCCAAATCAAAGACAATTTTGTGGTGGAATAATTGGATTTGCAGCAAATTATGGGCAGCTGAGATGATATAAATCGCTTGAACATTGAAAGGCAAGTTTTTAAAATTTTTACTTGTTTATTTTTTCCTGGGCTTGAGTAGCCGGCGCAGACCATCTATGTTGGCGGAGAAAACCGCCGGTTGCTGGTGCTTGTGGACATCTCTGGTAGTGGTTTTATATCACACTGGTGTCACAACAGGAACATCACTTTTGCAGTTTGATGTTTATTAGCAGAAAAAAACCCCTGAAATATAGGAGCTTTTGCTGTTAGTTCAAAAAGAAAAAAAGAGATTCAAAAAAGAGCAAGAGCTTCATTTCTCACCGTTTTCCAGCAATGTTCAACATTATATTAACATCATAGGAATGCACCATCGAATAAATGGAGATGGTAAAATGTTCCAGAATGCAGTGCGGCGATATAATGTGGCTGTCCTGAGTTATGGCAGAGACTCTGCTTGGCTTGTTAGTGATCTTTGAGACAATGAGTGCGATTGCATGAGGAGAACTTTTAGCAAGAAAGTTGAAGCTTTGGAAGCTGATCTGTTTGAGCAGAGTGCACAGATGAGATGGTGAGAGACCTGGATAGGCTAAAAGAAAGTGCTGCTGTATCACTTTTTTTTTTACATGTCAATGAAGCAAGGTCTAAATTGCACTGCACCTCTCTAAGCAGGTCGTCAAACAGTTTTGTGGGTAATGTAGAAAACCGATGTCTACGTTTAACCAAAGTAGAAGCAGAGTAACATGTTAATGAAAGGAGTTTAAATAAAATAAAGTCATATAAACCTTGGACATAAAAGATAACGTTAATTCTAAAGCTTAACAAGTTGTTCAAGATGGATTTTCCTTTAGAATGAATTCAATTAATCCAGTTTGCTTTGTATTGTAAAAATACCTTCAAATGTCCTCGTCTGAAAAGGATAAAACTGCTCCTTTTTGTGTTAATGGTTGTGTTTTTCAGTCCTCTGTTTCTAACACAGAGTAAGATTCAGGGTCTGGGAAAATGGGCTTATTAATAATTCAATGTAAAAAAGGCACTTTTTTCCCCAGGCAGTGGCATCACTGAACTCTGTATCCATTTATCAATTAACACACACACACACACACACACACACACACACACACACACACACACACACACACTTCTGGTGTCAGTATCCTGATAGCACATAGGTACTCCTTCACACTAGTGCAGTCTGTTTGTGTTTTATTCGGTCATCTGGCCGACAGGCAATGAGCTTATGCCATCATGTGTTGTCCGTCATCTGCCTGTCATCCGTCGTCTGTTGTCCATCCAGCATCGTCCACATTTAATGAAAATCACTTCTTCTCTCTCATCACCGATTTTTATTCTTTTTGGCAGGAAGGTGGGTCTTCCTGGGGTGCATATAGCTTTGATCCAAATTTGCATAATTGCAATGAAGATATGGACTAATTAAGCCCTAACGAGCAGTTTTCACACAAATCAATTCTTCTTTGTCAATTCCTCACCGTTTTAGATTTTTATGGTAAACAGATCAGTATTCCTAGTGTGTATATACTGTAGCTTCTATATATAGGTTGTAGATAGTGTATATAGCTTGCAACATTTATTGCGCAAGGTGGACCACTTTAGATCGTTCCTTCTGGGCTGGAGTGAGCTACGCCATCATTGACTTGTGTATTTGAATTTGACTCATTTACAGTGGTGCTTGAAAGTTTGTGAACCCTTTCGAATTTTCTATATTTCTGCATAAATATGACCTAAAACATCATCAGATTTTCACACAAGTCCTAAAAGTAGATAAAGAGAACTCAGTTAAACAAATGAGACAAAAATATTATACTTGGTCATTTATTTATTGAGGAAAATGATCCAATATTACATACCTGTGAGTGGCAAAAGTATGTGAACCTTTGCTTTCAGTATCTGGTGTGACCCCCTTATGCAGCAATACCTGCAACTAGACATTTCCGTAAACTGTTGATCAGTCCTTCACACTGGCTTGGAGGAATTTTAGCCTATTCCTCCATACAGAACAGCTTCAACTCTGGGATGTTGGTGGGTTTCCTCACATGAACTACTCGCTTCAGGTCCTTCCACAACATTTCGATTGGATTAAGGTCAGAACTTTGACTTGGCCATTCCAAAACATTAACTTTATTCTTCTTTAACCATTCTTTGTTAGAACGACTTGTGTGCTTAAGGTCACTGTCTTGCTGCCTGAGCCACCTTCTCTTGAGATTCAGTTCATGGACAGATGTCCTGACATTTTCCTTTAGAATTTGCTGGTATAATTCAGAATTCATTGTTCCATCAATGATGGCAAGCCATCCTGGCCCAGATGCAGCAAAACAGGCCCAAACCATGATACTATCACCATCATGTTTCACAGATGGGATAAGGTTTTTATGCTGGAATGCAGTGTTTTCCTTTCTCCAAACATAACACTTCTCATTTAAACCATAACATTCTATTTTGGTTTCATCTGCCCACAAAACATTTTTCCAATAGCCTTCTGGTTTGTCCACGTGACCTTGAGCAAACTGCAGATGAGCAGCAATGTTCTTTTTGGAGAGCAGTGGCTTTCTCCTTGCAACCCTGCCATGCACACCATTGTTGTTCAGTGTTCTCCTGATGGTGGACTCATGAACATTAGCCAGTGTGAGAGAGGCCTTCAGTTGCTTAGAAGTTACCCTGGGGTCCTTTGTGACCTCGTTGACTATTACACGCCTTGCTCTTGGAGTGATCTTTATTGGTCGACCACTCCTGGGGAGGGTAACAATGGTCTTGAATTTCCTCCATTTGTACACTATCTGTCTGACTGTGGATTGGTGGAGTCCAAACTCTTTAGCGATGGTTTTGTAAACTTTTCCAGCCTGATGAGCATCAACAACGCTTTTTCTGAGGACACCTGAAATCTCCTTTTTTCGTGCCATGATACACTTCCACAACCATGTGTTGTGAAGATCAGATTTTGATAGATCCCTATTCTTTAAATAAAACAGGGTGCCCACTCACACCTGGTTGTCATTCCATTGATTGAAAACACCTAACTCTAATTTCACCTTCAAATTAACTGCAAATCCTAGAGGTTCACATACAGTACTTTTGCCACTCACAGATATGTAATATTGGATCATTTCCCTCAATAAATAGATGACTAAGTATAATATTTTTGTCTCATTTGTTTAACTGGGTTCTCTTTATCTACTTTTAGGACTTGTGTGAAACTCTGATGATGTCTCGTCTCGTCTTCTTCCGCTTTATCCGGGACCGGGTCGCGGAGGCAGCAGTCTAAGCAGGGAAGCCCAAACTTCCCTTTCCCCAGACACCTCGGCCAGCTCCTCGGGAAGAACACCGAGGCGTTCCCAGGCCAGCCGAGAGACATAGTCCCTCCAGCGTGTCCTGGGTCTTCCCCGGGGCCTCCTCCCGGGGGGACATGCCTGGAACACCTCCCCAGGGAGGCGTCCAGGAGGCATCCGAAAAAGATGCCCGAGCCACCTCAGCTGATTCCTCTCGATGTGGAGCAGCAGCGGCTCTACTCCGAGCTCCTCCCGAGTGACTGTGCTTCTCACCCTATCTCTAAGGGAGCGCCCAGCCACCCTGCGAAGGAAACTCATTTCGGCCGCTTGTATCCGCGATCTTGTCCTTTCGGTCATTACCCAAAGCTCATGACCATAGGTGAGAGTCGGAACGTAGATCGACCGGTAAATTGAGAGCTTCGCCTTTTGGCTCAGCTCCTTCTTCACCACAACGGACCGGTAAAGCGACCGCATCACTGCGGAGGCTGCACCGATCCGCCTGTCGATCTCATGCTCCATCCTTCCCTCACTCGTGAACAAGATCCCGAGATACTTAAACTCCTCCACTTGAGGCAGAACTTCTCCACCAACCTGGAGAGGGCAAGCCACCCTTTTCCGGTCGAGAACCATGGCCTCGGACTTGGAGGTGCTGATTCTCATCCCAGCCGCTTCACACTCGACTGCAAACCGCCCCAGTGCATGCTGAAGGTCCTGGTTTGAAGAAGCCAACAGGACAACATCATCCGCAAAAAGCAGAGATGAAATCCTGTGGTTCCCAAACAGGATTCCTTCTGGCCCCTGGCTGCGCCTAGAAATTCTGTCCATAAAAATTATGAACAGAACCGGTGACAAAGGGCAGCCCTGCCGGAGTCCAACATGCACTGGGAACAGGTCTGACTTACTGCCGGCAATGCGAACCAGACTCCTGCTCCGTTCGTACAGGGACCGGACAGCCCTTAGCAAAGAGCCCCGAACCCCATACTCCCGAAGCACCCCCCACAGAATACTACGGGGGACACGGTCGAATGCCTTCTCCAGATCCACAAAGCACATGTGGACTGGTTGGGCAAACTCCCATGAACCCTCGAGCACCCTATGAAGGGTATAGAGCTGGTCCAGTGTTCCGCGACCAGGACGAAAACCGCATTGTTCCTCCTGGATCCGAGGTTCGACTATTGGTCGAATTCTCCTCTCCAGTACCCTGGAGTAAACCTTCCCTGGGAGGCTGAGAAGTGTGATTCCCCTATAATTGGGGCACACTCTCCGGTCCCCTTTCTTAAAAAGAGGGACCACCACCCCAGTCTGCCACTCCAGAGGCACTGTCCCTGACCGCCACGCGATGTTGCAGAGGCGTGTCAACCAAGACAGCCCCACAACATCCAGAGACTTGAGATACTCAGGGCGGATCTCATCCACCCCCGGTGCCTTGCCACCGAGGAGCTTGCAAACCACCTCATTGACTTCGGCTTGGGTAATGGACGAGTCCACCTCTGAGTCATCAGCCTCAGTCTCCTCAGTGGAAGACATGACGGTGGGATTGAGGAGATCCTCAAAGTATTCCTTCCACCGCCCGACAATGTCCCCAGTCGAGGTCAACAGCTCCCCACCCGCACTGTAAACAGTGTTGGCAGAGTACTGCTTCCCCCTCTTGAGGCGCCGGACGGTTTGCCAGAATTTCTTCGAGGCCGACCGATAGTCCTTCTCCATGGCCTCCCCGAACTCCTCCCAGTTCCGAGTTTTTGCTTCCGCAACTGCCCGAGCTGCAGCACGCCTGGCCTGCCGATACCCGTCAGCTGCCTCGGGAGTCCTGGAGGTTAACATGGCCCGATAGGACTCCTTCTTCAGCTTGATGGCATCCCTTACTTCTGGTGTCCACCACCGGGTTCGGGGATTGCCGCCACGACAGGCACCGGAGACCTTGCGGCCACAGCTCCGAACAGCTGCATCCACAATGGAGGTAGAGAACATGGTCCACTCAGACTCAATGTCCCCCGCCTCCCTCGGAAGCTGGGAAAAGCTCTCCCGGAGGTGGGAGTTAAAGACCTCCCCGACAGAGTGCTCGGCCAGACGTTCCCAGCAGACCCTCACCATACGTTTGGGCCTGCCAGGTCTGTCCAGCTTCCTCCTCCGCCAGCGGATCCAACTCACCACCAGGTGGTGATCAGTTGACAGCTCAGCCCCTCTCTTCACCCGAGTGTCCAAGACATAGGGCCGGAGATCAGATGAAACGACTACAAAGTCTATCATTGACCTCCGACCTAAGGTGTCCTGGTGCCATGTGCACTTATGGACACCCCTATGCTCGAACATGGTGTTCGTTATGGACAAACCGTGACTAGCACAGAAGTCCAATAACAAAACACCACTCGGGTTCAGATCGGGGAGGCCGTTCCTCCCAACCACGCCCCTCCAGGTGTCACTGTCATCTCCCACGTGAGCATTGAAGTCCCCCAGTAACACAATGGAGTCCCCAATCTGAGCACTCCTCAGTACCTCTCCCAGGGACTCCAAGAAGGCCGGATACTCTATACTGCTATTTGGGCCATAGGCACAAACAACAGCAAGAGCCCTCTCCCCAATCCGAAGGCGCAGCGAGGCGACCCTCTCGTTCACTGGGGTAAACTCCAACACATGGCGGCTGAGCTGGGGAGCTATAAGCAAGCCCACACCAGCCCGCCGCCGCTCACCACCGGCAACTCCAGAGAAGTGGAGAGTCCAGCCCCTCTCGAGGAGCTGGGTTCCAGAGCCCAAGCTGTGCGTGGAGGTGAGCCCGACTATCTCTAGCCGGTACCTCTCAACCTCCCGCACAAGCTCAGGCTCTTTCCCCCCCAGCGAAGTGACATTCCATGTCCCAACAGCCAGCCGCTGTGTCCGGGGATCAGGTCGTCGAGGCCCCTGCCTTCGACTGCCACCCAATCCACATTGCACCAGTCCCCTACTGCTACCTCTGTGGGTGGTGAACCCACAGGAGGTCGGGCCCACGTCACCTCTTCGGGCTGAGCCCGGCCGGGCCCCATGGGCAAAGGCCCGGCCACCAAGCGCTCGCATACGAGCCCCAACCCCGGGCCTGGCTCCAGGGTGGGGCCCCGGCTGCGTCATCCCGGGCGACGTCACGGTCCTCGGATTTCTCTCCATAGGGGTTTTGGTGAACTGCTCTTAGTCTGGCCTGTCACCTAGGACCTGTCTGCCTTGGGAAACCCTGACAGGGGCATAATGCCCCCGACAACATAGCTCCTAGGATCATTCAAGCACACAAACCCCTCCACCACAATAAGGTGGCAGTTCAAGGAGGGGACTCTGATGATGTTTTAGGTCATATTTATGCAGAAATATAGAAAATTCTAAAGGGTTCACAAACTTTCAAGCACCACGTTAACTTCATTCTATAAATAAGAATGAATACGGGTAGCAGTTGTTTTGGTGCTTTAACATAACATGACTTTTGGGGGCCAATTTCACACTACGCTTTATTGATTTACCTGTTAAATGAAGCTACATTGGAGTCAAATGAAACCAACTACTTTCACTAGACCTCCCTCACACTTTTATAGCACCAGTGTCTTACTATTAGTGTTGCATTTGCAGTCATATGGAGGAGTACAGTACCTTGCAAATATGGGACTTCTGATGACAACTTATTGCATCAGAAGTAATTTAGAGGTTTCACAGCAATGGGTGGGTGGGGGTGAATACTTATGCAATCACAACTTTTACCTTTTTTTCCTTTGTGAATAATTTGGCATGTTGATACTCATGTATTATGCAGCCTTTCCACCACTTCAGTATGGGATATTGTCTTTATATACATTCATAATATACAGTCTGATTTCAAGAGGTGAATACTTATGCAAAGCATTGCACTTAGCGTCAAGTTCTTAGCAAACACCCGGCTTGCTGCTGAGTGTTTGACCTTGCATCCTGAGTACCTAGTATATGTTTATTACTTTATATTATTTGCTGTCTAATTTTCTTTGTTTTTCTCTCAATTTGACTTTTTGTTTTGTATTTGAACTACTTGCAGACATTGTTTTTCTAATTAATTAATTAATTAATTAATTAATTAATTAATTAATTTTCTTTGGTGACTCCATCTATTTATTTGTTGCAACATGTTCTGTATTTTTTTTTCTTTTTGATAATCATGAGCTTGGAATAATCAGCTTATTAATAAAGTATTTTAATATTTACTATCATTTTTTTTTTTTACTTTTAATTTTTTCCCCGGGATCTATCAGTAATTCTAAAAAATATATGAAACCTTATTTTTTATATATATTTAATGAGGAGAATAAGCAGGGAAGTGGATTAAAAGACATTCAATTGCTTTAATTTGCATTATTAATTTTCTCCATGAGCCTTGAGATAATTACATGCCATTAGAGCCAGTGTATAATGCATGAGCACATTGAACCTCTGATATTCACCCTTGCCTTTGGTGTGCGTATGTGTGTGCGCATGTGTGCTTGCGTGCATTTGGGCATGCATGTTATTTTAATTCCATTTTTTAGTGTCTACTGACTGTTGAAAATAGGTGACTTGCAACCACGTGATCAAAATGTGCTACTTCATGAACGTCCGCCATGATGGTGGATATACAAAGCAACTAGGATGGCAGCTGCTGAAAGCGTGTCTAATGCTGAATTTTCTCAGTATTACCACAATTTGAACAGTCGAGTGAAGATTTGATACAAAGAGAAGATAGGTATGTGTGGTTTTGACCCATATTATTTTAAAAAGTCAAACTTTTCTGAAGTTCAGACACTTCTACAGACCATCCAGTACCCAGATATTGCGTTCTATCTGGTTTGGCTGCTGAAGAATCAAGTCTGACCTTGGATGAAACATAGCCCATTTTCTGAGTGGGTGCCCAGTCTGGATTGTTTCTATCGTATAATGTTGCTGCTGCTCCTAGAAGCGAAATGGTAATACATATGTTAAAATTATAACAATGACCTAGTGAACCATGACAAGAAAAATATCTGTGAAGATACTCAGTCATCCAGCTACATAGTAATCTGTGATTGGTAGAAGAGAGCAACTGGACTTGCTTGAAAAGTCCTGAAGACTTTTCAAGCAAGTCCAGTTGCTCTCTTCTACCAACCACAGATCATGACAAGAAAACACTCATTTTATAGCAAAATTCTAGCAACACGAAATAAAATTCTTCCATGATATTATCGAGAAAGCTATACTGAAGCCACTTCTAATATAAAACAAACATAGAGAATGATAAATGACGTCTTAAATCGTGACAAAATAAAAACACCCGGTCCAAACAAAATTCAAATTGGAAATAAAACTATCGAAAATAAAGAAGAATTATGTGATGAATTCAATGATTTTTTTTTGTCAATATTGGGCCTTCACTAGAAAGCAAAATACAAAAAGGACCACAGGACCATCTGAACTACATTACCTTACAAGTAGAATCTAATTTATCGACCTTTATACCACCAACTAATGCCGAAATCACAGACATCGTCAAAAACCTAAAAGATTCAGCTGCTGGGCATGATGAAATAAGCGCTAAAGTTCTAAAACTTTCCCTGCCCCATATCATTGCCCCTCTTACACACATACTTACTCTTTCCTTGCAAAATGGAGTTGTTCCTCACTCACTAAAAGTTGCAAAGGTAACTCCCATCTTTAAAAGTAGTGATCCACTTAATATCAACAATTATCGACCCATATCTGTCCTCCCCTGTATATCTAAAGTTCTCGAAAAACTAATATATAACCGTCTTCTGAAACATTTAGATCATAATAACATCCTATACAAACACCAATATGGCTTCAGAAAGGGCTATTCCACCTCTATGGCACTGATTCAGTTAATGGACAAAATTTCCTCAGCTATAAACAACAAAGAGTACACCATAGGAATTTTTCTTGATCTATCTAAAGCATTCGACACAGTAACTCATTCTATTCTACTAAGCAAACTAAAACGATATGGCATAAATGACTGCATTAAAATGGTTCTCTTCTCATCTATCTGACAGACAACAATATGTAACATTTAACAACACTAAATCTACACTTAAAACAGTTCAATGTGGAGTACCACAGGGATCAATTTTAGGACCTTTACTATTTCTAATTTACATCAATGACCTTGCACAAGCTTCCACAATCATCTTCTTTATCTTATTTGCAGATGACTCCAATCTTTTCCTTTCACACTCAAACTTTAATACTTTAATAAAACTAGCTAATCAAGAATTAGAAAAAGTTGTTATCTGGTTCAAGGCTAACAAATTATCTGTCAATGCCAAAAAAACATACTTCCTTATTTTCTGTAATAAAAATAAAACCTACAATAGAAATAACGCAAAAATCTTACTAAAAAGTATGCCCTTTCTCAAGAGTGTCAAGCTAAATTCTTAGGCATAATAATAGATGACAAACTGACCTGTAAACCACATATAGACATGTTATGTAAGAAAATATCTAAAACTATTGGACTTATGGGAAAAATCAAACATCTTCTTACTCAACAAACCATTATCACCATATATAATAGCTTAATATACCCATATCTATATCTATATATAAATATTATTTATGTATATATGTGTATATATACAGAGTCGGGGCGGCACGGTGGTGTAGTGGTTAGCGCTGTCGCCTCACAGCAAGAAGGTCCTCGGTTCGAGCCCCAGGGCCGGCGAGGGCCTTTCTGTGCGGAGTTTGCATGTTCTCCCCGTGTCCGTGTGGGTTTCCTCCGGGTGCTCCGGTTTCCCCCACAGTCCAAAGACATGCAGGTTAGGTTAACTGGTGACTCTAAATTGACCGTAGGTGTGAATGTGAGTGTGAATGGTTGTCTGTGTCTATGTGTCAGCCCTGTGATGACCTGGCGACTTGTCCAGGGTGTACCCCGCCTTTCCCCCGTAGTCAGCTGGGATAGGCTCCAGCTTGCCTGCGACCCTGTAGAAGGACAAAGCGGCTACAGATAATGAGATGAGATGAGATATACAGAGTCTACCTGTAATGTGCAATTTTTCTGAGCCTCTCTCATGGTAGATAATGCAAATAGCCCTCTGTATTTAATCTTTCATTTGTCTAATTTTTATTTCAGTTTTATTTGTTATCTGTATGACATTTTCTTGCTACTGTAACACGTGAATTTCCCTGATGTGGGATGAATAAAGTGAATCTAATCTAATCTAATCTAATCTAATCTAATCTAATCTAATCTAATCTGACCTACGGAAATATTGTGTGGGGATGTGCCTACAAAACTACACTACAGCCCCTAATACTACTCCAAAAAAGATTTGTTTGTATGGCCACCGGATCCAGTTTTTATGTCCATTCTTTACCTCTATTTATGAAGCTTAAGATTTTAAATATTATTGATATCAATAGACTTCAGCTAAATATCTTCACTTTCCAATTTCTTAGAAATTCTCTTCCAGACACGTTTGATAGTTTTTTAAATCTTAATTCCCAATTTCATGCTTACCAAACTCGACAAAGCGACCAATTACATATCCCCCTAGTGCGAACATCCCTAGGTCAAAAGAGTGTTCAATACAAATGTGTAATTGAACGGAATAACCTCCCCCTCCACCTTAAAAGTTTTACATCCATGATTAGTTTTAAACGTAATCTCAAAAACCACCTGTGGCAGCGGGGGCGTGGTCAAGTGTTGGTCTGTGACTGGAGGGCGGAGTCAGGGAAGGTAAGTGGCAGAATCACTGCACCTGATGTCTGTTAATCTGTGTTTGTGTGTCTTCCCCAGTGGCCGCGCCCTGTATAAGGAGAGAGAGAGAGCTGAGGAAGGGAGCTCTCTCCCCAGCCAGAGGGATGATGTGTGTGCGTGTCTGTGAGAACTGGGAGAGTGTGAATGCTGAAAAGCTGCTAATAAAGACTTTTCGAAAACTCAGTTCTGGCCTGCCGCACTTCTGTGCTCCACCCACCCGCTCAAAGTGTTAGAGTGGTGCCAAAACCTGGGGCGAAGCACAGAGGAGAACAGCCCCATGGAGTCCTCCCCCTTCGCGGACCTGATCCATGCCCTTGCCATGGCCCAACAGAGCCAGCACCAGGCGCTGGTCGCCCTCCGAAAGGAGCAAGTGCAAAGGTTCGAGGCTCTGGTGCTGGCACAACAGGAAGATCGTCAGGCGTTCTGGCACCTCCTCATGTCGGCGGAGTCCACCACCTCCACTGCCATGGGCCCTCCCCACCTCACCCTAATGAAGATGGGCCCGTACGACGACCCTGAGACCTTCCTAGTGCTCTTCGAGCAAGCAGCTGAGGCCTGGGGCTGGCCGGTGGAACAGCGTGCGGCGTGCCTCCTCCCCCTACTAACGGGTGAGGCGCAGCTGGCTGCGCTACAGCTCCCCGCCAACAGCCGGCTGGTCTACGCGGACCTGCGCCGGGCCATCCTCCAACGTGTGGGGCGCACCCCAGAACAACAACATTGGCGCTTCCGCGCTCTATGCCTAGAGGAGGTCGGCTGGCTGTTGGCGTTTGGCCAGCAACTCTGGGATGCCTGCTGGCAGTGGCTGAGGGCTGACAACCGCAACGCTGAGGGAATCGTTGATCTGGTGGCACTGGAGCAGTTCATCACACGACTTCCCGAAGGGACGGCGGAGTGGGTCCAGTGCCATTGCCCGGCGTCGCTGGATCAGTCCATCAAGTTGGCAGAGGATCATTTGGTGGCTGTTCCCATGGCAGGATCGCAGATCTCCTCTTCTCCTCTCTCTCTCCCCCTCCCCTTCTGTGTCTCGTCCTTGCCCTGTTCCCCTACTGCGGAGGCGGGGGCCGGCTCCACCCCAGCTGGCCCGCCGCACCCGCGATGCCCTCCCGTTTACCACTTCCGTGTCTGTCCCCCCCCCCCCCCCAGGTGAGTTAGCCCCAGAGCGCCGGTGCAGAGAGAAAGCCCGGGCCAGTTTGCTGGCGCTGCGGGGAGCCAGGGCACCTCTAGCATCATTGCTCGTCAATGGAGGTGGGCACGGTGGTCCGGATCCCCGACACGCCAGGAACCGCCCTCAATCGGGCCGGAGCGTATCGCATACTGGTGAGTGTCCAAGGGGATACATATCAGGCGTTGGTGGACTCTGGCTGTAATCAGACCTCAATCCACCAAAACCTGGTGCAAGATGAGGCATTGAGGAGAGCACAACTGGTGAAGGTGTTGTGTGTGCACGGGGATGTTCACAACTACCCTTTAGTGTCAGTCCACATTCTATTTCAAGGGGAGAAATTTAGTGTAAAGGAGGCGGTTAATCCTCACCTTACCCACTCGATAATTTTGGGGACTGATTGGCCAGGATTTGGGGAATTAATGACTCATTTAGTGAAGAGTGGGTCCTGCCGTAGTTCAGCAGGGGGAGGTCCCGGTGTGGCATTGGCGGGAGCAGCTGTCACAGAGCTGTCTACGTCATCACCACATCAAAGTGAGGAGCCACAGGCTCCTCCTCCTTCTCTCGGGGAATTCCTCACAGATTTCCTGTTAGAACAGTCGCGGGACAAGACTCTGCGGCATGCGTTTGACCAAGTGAGAGTAATCGATAGTCAAACGCTCCAGCCAAATGCCACCCCATCCTTCCCCTATTTCTCCATTATGAGGGATAGATTATTCCGAGTGACGCAGGACACTCAAACTAAGTAAATGACCTCACAACTTTTGATTCCAAAGAGCTGCCGGGAATTGGTATTCCAGGCGTCTCACTTTAATCCCATGGCTGGACACTTGGGGCAGGATAAGACACTAGCCCAAATAATGGCCCGGTTCTATTGGCCAGGGATTCGCGGCGATGTCCATAGGTGGTGTACGGTGTGCCGCGAATGCGTTGAATTAGTAAATCCAGCGGCCATTCCAAAAGCACCTTTGCACCCTCTACCATTAATCGAGACCCCATTCGAAAGAATTGGGATGGATCTCGTCGGGCCATTAGATCGGTCAACACGGGGGTATTGCTTTATTTTAGTTCTGGTGGACTATGCAACACGATACTCAGAAGCAGTGCCTCTTCGCAATATCTCAGCACGCAGTATTGCGGAAGCACTCTTCCACATCATCTCCTGAGTCAGAATCCCCAAAGAGATTCTTACTGATCAAGGCACCTCGTTTATGTCATGCACACTGCGCGAACTGTCTGGGTTACTGGGAATTAAGCCGATCCGCACCAGCGTTTATCACCCACAAACGGATGGTTTAGTCGAATGGTTCAATTGCAAACTCATCTCATCTCATTATCTCTAGCCGCTTTATCCTTCTACAGGGTCGCAGGCAAGCTGGAGCCTATCCCAGCTGACTACGGGCGAAAGGCGGGGTACACCCTGGACAAGTCGCCAGGTCATCACAGGGCTGACACATAGACACAGACAACCATTCACACTCACATTCACACCTACGGTCAATTTAGAGTCACCAGTTAACCTAACCTGCATGTCTTTGGACTGTGGGGGAAACCGGAGCACCCGGAGGAAACCCACGCGGACACGGGGAGAACATGCAAACTCCACACAGAAAGGCCCTCGCCGGCCCCGGGGCTCGAACCCAGGACCTTCTTGCTGTGAGGCGACAGCGCTAACCACTACACCACCGTGCCGCCCAATTGCAAACTCAAGAATATAATTAAAAAGTTTGTACGTGAGGACGCACGTAATTGGGATAAATAGCTCGAACCCCTGTTATTCGCAGTGTGAGAGGTCCCACAAGCCTCCACGGGGTTCTCCCCGTTCGAATTATTATATGGGCGTAAGCCGCGTGGCATCCTAGATGTACTGCGGGAAAATTGGGAGGAGGGACCTTCCCTGAGCAAAAATGAAATTCAATACGTTATTGAACTGCACGCAAAACTCCACACACTCACACACCTAACCAAGGAGAATTTGTGGCAGGCCCAAGAACAGCAAACCCGCCTGTATGACAGGGGTACATGCCTTAGGGAGTTCACACCGGGAGATAAAGTACTCGTACTGTTACCCTCGTCAAGCTTCAAATTGGTCACCAAGTGGCAAGGACCCTTTGAGGTCACACGGCGAGTTGGGGACATTGACTATGAGGTGAGGCGAACGGACAGGGGTGGGGCGCTACAGATTTACCACCTCAATCTGCTCAAACTCTGGAATGAGGAGGTCCCCGTGGCATTGGTGTCGTTGGTTCCGGAGAAGGCAGAGCTGGGGCCGGAGGTTCAAAAAGGAACATTGACCTCGCTTACCTCTCCGGTCCCCTGTGGAAACCACCTCTCCCCGACCCAACTCACAGAGGTTGCCCAGTTTGCAGACCGAATTTTTGGACGTGTTCTCGCTCCTGCCCGGCTGCACCCGCCTCATAGAACACTACATTGAGACGCCCCCGGGGGTGGCAGTGCGCAGCCGCCCTTACAGGCTACCCGAACACAAGAAAAAGGTGGTTCGGGAAGAACTCGAGGCCATGCTCGAAATGGGCATCGTCGAGGAGTCCCACAGTGACTGGAGCAGCCCGGTGGTCTTGGTTCCCAAGGCCGACGGGTCGGTCCGGTTCTGTGTGGACTATAGAAAAGTCAACTCGGTGTCTAAATTCGATACATACCCAATGCCTCATATTGACGAGTTGCTGGATCGACTAGGCATGGCTCACTTTTATTTGACACTGGATTTAACAAAGGGTTATTGGCAGATCCCCTTGACTCCACTATCCTGAGAAAAAATGGCCTTTTCCACATCGTTTGGCTTACACCAATTTGTCACACTTCCTTTTGGGCTGTTTGGGGCGCCCACTACGTTCCAGCGGCTTATGGACAGGGTCCTCCGCCCCCATGCCACCTACACGGCTGCATACTTAGACGATATCATAATCTATAGTAATGACTGGCCATGGCATCTGCAACACCTGAGGGCTGTCCCTAGGTTGCTGAGGCGAGCAGGTCTCACAGCCTACCCAAAGAAGTGTGTAATTGGGCAGGTGGAAGTATGGTATATGTGCTTCCACTTGGGCAATGAGCAGGTGTATCCCCAAATTAATAAGACAGCAGCGAGTGCGGCCTGCCCGAGGCCCAAGACCAAAAAAGGGGTGAGACAGTTCCTGGGGCTGGCTGGCTACTATCGTAGGTTTATACCTAATTATTCGGGCGTCACCAGCCCACTGACTGATCTCACTAAAAAGGGGGCACCAGATCCGGTCCAGTGGATGGAGCAATGGCAGTGGGCTTTCTCTGAGGCGAAGGCTGCACTGTGTGGGGGGCCACTGTTACACTCCCCTGACTTTTCTCTCCCCTTTATGTTGCAGACGGACGCGTCGGACAGAGGGCTGGGGGCTGTTTTGTCCCAGGAGGTGGAGGGGGAGGATCGCCCCATGCTGTACATCAGCAGAAAGCTGTCAGTGCATGAGGGGCGCTACAGCACCATAGAGAAGGAGTGCCTAGCCATCAAGTGGGCGGTCCTTGCCCTCCGCTAGTACCTCCTGGGGCGCCCTTTCACCCTCTGTTCGGACCACATGCCCCTCCAGTGGCTCCACCTCATGAAGGATGCCAATGCACGGATCACCCATTGGTATCTGGCACTCCAGCCCTTTAATTTCAAGGTGATCCACAGGCCGGGGGCGCAGATGGTCGTGGCGGACTTCCTCTCCTGTCGGGGGGGGGGGGGGGGGGGGGGGGAGTCGGCTGTAGGCCGGACGGTTGCGTGGGGGTACAGTATGTGGCAGCGGGGGCGTGGTCAAGCATCGGTCTGTGACTGGAGGGCGGAGTCAAGGAAGGTAAGTGGCAGAATCACTGCACCTGATGTCTGTTAATCCCTGTAGAACAGAATAAAGAGGCTAGAGATAATGAGATGAGATGAGATGTCACCAGCAGAGATTGAGAAGTCACGTGTAAAATTCAGTTGTGGATGTCATGAATACAAATGAAATGGATTATTTATTCCATTAACCCCCCCCCCAAAAAAAAAAGTATATGAATGAGAAATTAAAGATTGATAGATGAAGCACAGACTGTCCATTTAAAAAGAAAAAAATACATGAAAGGAAAGATGACAGTATTATAAGTTTAGTGGGTTTTTTTTTATTTGAATGAAAGGATCACAACAAGGAATGGGAAAAAGAACAAGGAGCTTTAATGAATCATTGTGAAGAGAGGGTGCTGCCTTTGTGTAGTGCAACTACAACTTATGTATACACACACACAGTCGTCTCATCTCATCATCTCTAGCCACTTTATCCTGGTCTACAGGGTCGCAAGCAAGCTGGAGCCTATCCCAGCTGACTACGGGCGAAAGGTGGGGTACACCCTGGACAAGTCGCCAGGTCATCACAGGGCTGACACATAGACACAGACAACCATATATTCACCACTTGAAGATAAACTTCATATCTTCGCCACCATGTAATATCCTCTATATAGAGAGGATATTACATGGTTGTGCGAAGATATGAAGTTTATCTTTGAGTGGTGAAAAAATAGCAAGTAAATCAAAAAGATTTGAACTTTGAACTCTTTCACCATTTTGACAACATGCATCTAGTCAGCAGGAAAACACTGCAAGTGATATATATCCATCATCTGCAGCCACTCATCCTGCCCTACAGGGCCACAAGCTGGAGCCTATCCCAGCTGACTATGGGCGAGAGGCAGGGTCCACCCTGGACAAGTCACCAGGTCATCGCAGGGCTGACACATAGACACAGACAATCATTCACACTCACATTCACACCTACAGTCAATTTAGAGCTGCCAATTAGCCTAAGCTGCATGTCTTTGGATTGTGGGGGAAACCGGAGCACCCAGAGGAAACCCACACAGACACGGGGAGAACATGCAAACTCCACACAGAAAGGCCCCTGTATGTGTGTGTGTGTGTTTTATATATATATATATATATATATATATATATATATATATATATATATATATATATATATATATATATATATATATATATATATATATATATATATATATATATATATATATATATATCAGGGGCGATTTCTCAGAGACAGGCGGCACGGTGGTGTAGTGGTTAGCGCTGTCGCCTCACAGCAAGAAGGTCCTGGGTTCGAGCCCCGGGGCCAGCGAGGGCCTTTCTGTGTGGAGTTTGCATGTTCTCCCCGTGTCCGCGTGGGTTTCCTCCGGGTGCTCCGTTTTCCCCCACAGTCCAAAGACATGCAGGTTAGGTTAACTGGTGACTCTAAATTGACCGTAGGTGTGAGTGTGAATGGTTGTCTGTGTCTATGTGGCAGCCCTGTGATGACCTGGCGACTTGTCCAGGGTGTACCCCGCCTTTCGCCCATAGTCAGCTGGGATAGGCTCCAGCTTGCCTGCGACCCTGTGGAAAGATAAAGCGGCTAGAGATAATGAGATGAGATGAGATTTCTCAGAGACAACAAGGGAAGCCGAACTTCCCCTAAAATTCTCTCCCCAAACTGCGGCGTCTACAACGTTGAATTCTCATTAAAACAATAACTTGCATAACATAATATATGCCCAAGATTGTATTTATGTTCATAACTATCCCTATATCATCCTGTAACTTATTTGAGTGATGTCTGATGAACTTGCATTTCGCTACGAGAATCACCTTTGCTGGCAGCCGGGTATCCGTTGCAGTCTACGAGACGGCTCTGAACAGCCAATTTCGGCTAGTTTTTATTGGTTAAAATCGACAAAATTGTCACTTCCAGGGAAACTGGGTATCTCTGGGGGTAAACGGGACATGGGAGGGCCAAGAAGCCGGGCTGATAAAGGATTATTGGAGGTGGTGTTTGAAAGACATGAGGAGGGCGGTCGCTGTACTTCGGCGTCGGCGAGGAACACGGTAAGCATGATCAGTCAGTCCCTAGCGGATGTCGAGAAAGTGTAGTCGTGTACCAAAGTGCTGTCTGAATTTCTTTTCATATAAACGTTTCTTCTCATTGATGTCTCTGTACATTACTCTGTAAATAAATGTAAATATTACTCGTTGTGCTCCGTTAACTTTCATCCATTCTATCAGTTTGATCATTTGTGAATTCACTCGTTTATTTCATTTGTAGTTCAATCAACATGGTTGTAGGCTAGCTTGAGCCTTATTGGGATCTGCAGTGCTAGCTGCTAACAGCTGGTATCTATCTGCTATAATGGCAAACGTCATGGACATGCTTTTGTCAAAACGTTTTGACACTCTGCCATATGAGGAAAAAGTGAGAATTAAAGAGCAAGCCAGACCAAAGCCCAAGCTTAATCTCATTCAAAAATCAGCAGGTCATAACAGGTCTTTTCAGGTGTCTTGATATGAAAATGTGAACTGGTTGACTGGGTCTCCTGTGACTAATAAAATGTACTGTTGGCCATGTCTTTTGATGAAGCCCTCTCAGGGAAATTTAGTTTGGTCAAAAGATGGGTTTGGGGACCTGGTGAATTTCAAAAGGGCTTGCAAAAGGCATGAAATGAGCAATGAGCATGTCACTTCATGTGCAAGACTTAGCTGTCTGGGGAGGGTCAGGGTGGAACATTCCATCGATGAAGGTGCTCGTATACAGTGTGCAAGGCATAATGAAATAGTCACTCAAAACAGGGCCTTCCTGAAACGTTTGATAGATGTTACCTCATTGCTTTGCCGTCAGGAACTGTCATTCAGGGGGCACAATGAGAGTCATGAATCAGACAACAAGGGGAATTACAGAGAATTTACTGAAACATTAGCAAAATATGACTCTGTCCTAGCCACACGTTTTCAGTCATCAGCTGTGTTTACTGGTATGTCTCACACCATTCAAAATGACCTGATCAATGCACTTGCTGCCACTGTTTCTGACGAGATAACCAGTGAAGTGCAGGCTGCTCCCTTTTTTGCTTGGCAGGTGGATGAGACCACAGACATATCCTGTCATGCTCAAATGTCTGTCATTGTTCGCTATGTGGATAGGGCAGGTGCAATCCAGGAGCGTTTTACTGGATTTTTTGATGTGTCAGAAGGCCGTGATGCTCAGTCTGTGTTTGAGGTTTTGCAGCAGAATATGCATGCTTACAATTTTGAGGAAAAACTTGTGGCACAAACATATGATGGGGCTGCAGTTATGGCATCGTCTCTCAATGGCCTGCAAGCCAGAGTCAGGGCAGTAGCTCCTAGTGCCATGTTTGTGCATTGTTATGCACATAGACTGAACTTGGTGTTGTCCCAGGGTGCTAAATGCATACCTCAAGCAAGAGTGTTTTTTGCAACGTTGTCTGGGTTTGCGACATTCTTTGCAAAATCAACTAAAAGAACATCTTTTCTGGAATCTGCAGAATGTTCAAGGCTGCCCTGAAATGCACCTACTAGGTGGAATTTTAGTTCCCGCATAGTGGGTACTGTGCTTGAAAATTATGATGCTTTGATCAGGATTTTTGACAGCTTAACTGCTGATAAAAGCATGGATGATGATACAGTTGACTGTGCCAAGGGGTATGTGATGAGGATGGAGGACTTTGAGTTTGCCTTCCTGCTGCAGTCCTACTATGACATCTTTTGTGAGACAGATGTTGTGTTTGACATTGTGCAAGCCAAGGCCATGGATGTCCTTTTCTGCAAAAAGAGAGTAGAGGCCCTGCTTTCTTTTGCAGTGGAGAAAAGGTCAGAGGAGGCTTTTCAAGCTGTGTATGTCAAAGCTGCAAATATGACAACAGACCCTCGAGATGTGCCCTTGAGAAAGCGCCGCTCCACGTTGTCAGATCCACAGGAGCATTACAGAAATTTGTATATGGCCATCTTTGATAACTGAACAGATTTCTCGTTGTTTTGCAAACCTGGAAATTCTGCGCTTCCTTGAACTGGTTAACCCAGGAAGGTTTGATGAAATGAAGCTGGTGTTTCCAGAGGAAGCATTCCAGAGTGTTGAGAAAATGTATGGTCATTTTTTTGATTTAGGGAGACTATGGTCTGAGCTGCAGGTTTGGTACAAAAACACTGACTTGCAGGGCACTCTGGGCAAGCTGAGTGATTCTCTGTTGTTTTTCAAAGACATGGAGCTGGACAGTTCAATGCCCCAGCTATAGATAGTTTTCACTGACGTCATGGCATTCCGGAGAACGCCCCCCAGCTGCCATCTTGGGGGGCAAACAAAACGGACCATCACCACTACCGGCTATGTTATCTCGGACGAATTTATGAAGTTATATAGTCAGTTTTCTAAAATAAAGATCAATGTCGGCAAAATCAAGCAAACAGAAGTATATAGATACATTAGACGACATCTCACGACAACGGTATGCAGCCAAACTGGCCTTGATTGGGGGAATTGACCCCTACGAAGTGGACAAAGATGCATTTTCAAGTGACTATGCAGGGCTGCCAAAGCCTGAAACTGCCAAAGCCTGCTCCAAAGCCTGAAACTGACTTCATCAAACTTTAAAGGCTGTCTGATATATACAACTTTATATATTCACAGCGCGCCTTTTGGCGGATGCCGCCTGAATTGCGCAGATCCGATTTTTTTTTTTTTAGGGGGGGTGTTGGAGTGTCTGATTATAATTTCAAAGTAAATTCTGTATTAAAATTACTAAATAAGCAAATCCGTTACAGTCCATAAGACAGGAAGTATAAGGATGAGAAAAAAAACAGTTTAAATCGGAAAGCTGTGCACATATGCGCAGTCCTGTGCACAGCTTTCCGATTTAAACTGTTTTTTTTCTCATCCTTATACTTCCTGTTTCATGGACTGTAACGGATTTGCTTATTTAGAAATTTTAATACAGAATTTACTTTGAAATTATAATCAGACACTCCAACACCCCCCCTAAAAAAAAATCGGATCTGCGCGATTCAGGCGGCATCCGCCAAAAGGCGCGCTGTTTGCATCCCAAACACAAATTAAATCACACAGAATAGACCTAAAATGTTTTTCAAAAATGACCCTTGCGTGAGTGAAGTGACAAGTTTCAAATAGAAACGTGACAAACGAGCGATATTAAGTGTACATTACAATGTAAACATACACTCAGCGGTTCCAGTTAGGCATTCTCCAGAGATTGTTCACATGATGTTTTGGTTTCCAAAAACAAACTTAAACACAATTGATTGTTTATTTAAACAACTTACCACTTATACAATGATCGGAGCAGACTTTGCTGTGTTTGGAAGGCTGATAATCCTTGCGGTTGATTCTCGCAAGCCATAGATTTCTCCTTTGTATGCTGAGTTTGTTTGCTCGCCTTCGTGCTCCTGTACAGTGGGAATTCCATAAAAGCTCCGCTTGATGTCATCATCTGACCTATTACGACAGCCGTGAATACAACACCATTGCTAGCTTTAAATAGCCTGCTTGAGTTCTTTTGAAGACTTTGTACTCGTGCGTTACAATGTGTGCTCAGTCACCCGTACGTAAGCTGGACCCCCAAGATGGCCGCCACTAGGGAATCCCCGACTCTGTGACGTCATGTGAAAACTATCTATACAAACTGCTGTCTTTAGTTGCAACTATTGGCACCACATCAGCTGGAGTAGAGCGTAGCTTCTCTTGTTTAAAAAGAGTGAAGTCTTTCACTCGAAATACAATGGGCCAACACCGTTTAAGTAGTCTTGCTCTGCTGGCCATTGAGAAGAAATTGGTGAAGTCTCTGGAAAGCACAAGCAGCTGGTATGACAGGGTCACAGACCATTTTCTGGAAAAGGAGCAGAGGGCAGAATTTGTGTATAAATAGTGTGCATCATATAATGTTCATGAATCTGAAGTGTGCATATTGTTCGGTAATGTTCAGAGAATGGTGGGCTCTGTGTTATAGGTTATATCTGGGTATAATATTCAAGGTTCTGTGTGTTGCATAGCCTACCTGGTTATGAATTTCCAGACTGTGTTGCAGAAGATGTTCAAGGATGTGTTGCACAGCTGGGTGTTGTCTTAAAGACTCTGTGTTGCATATCAGGGTATGATGTTCAAGGCTCTTCGTTGAATAGCCAGTGATTTTTGGATGTTTGATATTTTTGATTAAGGATATGAGGCACTAGCCTGGCAAGCCAGACTATAACATGAAATGTACAAGCAAAAATACTTTCTGCCACTAGGTGGGGTTGTCTAGTTCACTATGCTAATGGGGCACACCTTTCTATGCTTTGATATCCGGCCTACAGGTTTTACGATGAATGCATAAAATGGGCTTCCCCTGTTTTAAAAACCAGCAGCTGCCACTGATATATATACATTCACTGGATATGAGCAATCGTGCACTCTGATTGGCTACTCCACTACTAGGTTATCAGCTCATATACTGTGAGTAGAGAAAAATGAAATGGCAGAGCATTTTGCTGAACCAACTGAGGAAGAAATAAAAACTCTACTCAAAAAAATATGGAATGAAAGTACTTGATGGTAAGAACGTACCTTTTTTAATTTTTCAAGAATTATTATGACACTATTTTTTACAAATTGCTATTGTCATTTCACTGGTTTGTTTACATTCTTCATCTTTAAGCACTAAATTTTGTTGAATTTTTTTAGACTGGTTCAAAAGCTCAAAGAAGTTTGAAAATTACATGACTAAAATGTCCAAGGAAGAATTAAATAAATGTCTGAAGCTATTCTATACCTCAGCATGAGAGCAAGACAGCACTTTCTTCAAAATAAATAAATAAATAAATCAATAAAAACAGCATGAAAATCAATTTGTGCAGCCATCAATAGGTTTTTAAAAAGTCTGCCAAAGCAGAAATGATTTTGTTGGATGTTTTGTATAAAGTATTGATTTATCGAATTTGCAGAAAATAAAAATAAAAATGCTGTTTCTCAAAATCCATTGAAAGTGAATCGAATGAAACAGTTATTCCACTCAATCTCCTCATACATGGATTATAGCCAACTTGGCACTATATGCCTCGTCAGCTATCAACTCATGTACAACTCAATATATATATATATATATATATATATATATATATATATATATATATATATAATTTTTTTTTTTTTTCCTGGGAACCAAGAAAAAAAACGTGTCTCAGTTTTTCTTGTGATTTCCTTACTAGGAATTTCCCAGCAAGCCTCCTAGTCACATGATATATCATTGGAAAGCCCAGGATGTACTCTTTACAACACACCAGGATTCAAGTGAATAGCGTGAAAAAGTAAGAGGGTGTGCACGTAAAACAAATGTCAACTACAGAGGACACAAGTCTATGGGTTGGTTCTCAGGAGGATATATATATATATATATATATATATATATATATATATATATATATATATATATGTGTGTAAAATTAAATTTATTATCCTTTTATCTTAACTTTACCATATCAATAAATATATATTATGTATATCAAGTAATATGAATGTTTTAGAGCAATTAATGAAATGTTTTGACATTTACACTACATACTTGTAGTTGTCCTGGAAGGTTTTGTGTATTTCATGTATAGCTGCCAGAATGTGGTAACTGGCTATCTTTGTCATCCTAACTTAGCTACTCGCAACCACATTACATTATGTATTCCAAGACTGGTGATGTCAACTCACAACTAAAGATTTTTTTTGTGTGTGTGTGATATATGATATTTGTGAGGCTGAAATCATATGGTGTAAAGCCGGCTTAAAAACACTAACCTGACATACATTCTATCATTTGGGACAGAGCCATGATGTCTGTCAGCAAGATGGGAAATGGAGAATTAGTTTGAAAGAGAGAAAGGGAAAAATGTCTAAGAGATGAGGCCCTCTGGGTCCTCCTGGTTCAGCTGCTTCACTGAGCAGCAATGCTGTTGCTTTTGTTATCTTTAGCCCACTGTTTGCTGAGGGATTCATGCTCTTGCTCTGACAAAACAAGTTAACACTGTTGTCACCCCAACGAATTACTACAGTTCATTGCTGAGCCCTGTTGGATTCTCAATATCCACAATGTTCTTTCCTTGTCCTCCCTTTCCGGTGGTTACTGGCTGAGGAGATATATACCTATTTTTCTGTGAACACTTTTCAAAGCATGTAGCAGGGGGTATGGCATATGTAAGGTTGTGACAGATTGTTATTATTTTTTGTATTCCTTGAGGGTTTGATTCATGGTATCTTATCAAAAGTCATTTGCAAAAGAAATGAATTTATCAAAGGGTAGGGGGAGTATAATTTTTGCATTGTTATTTTGGTGTCATCAGCATAACAGTGGAAGCTAATGCCATGTTTATGAATATTTTTCACCCAGAGCCATGATAGAGGGGAAAGCAGTAGTCCTCGAACAGAATCTTGTGTAACAAAAAGCTTAAATTTTGTATGCATAGACAAAGCACCATTAACATAAAAATGCTGAGAGTGGGCAGCATGGTGGTGTAGTGGTTAGCGCTGTCGCCTCACAGCAAGAAGGTTTGGGTTTGAACCCCATGGCCAACAAGAGCCTTTCTGTGTGGAGTTTGCATGTTCTCCTCGTGTCCGTGTGGGTTTCCTCCAGGTGCTCTGGTTTTCCCCACAGTCCACACTGCAAAAAATGATCTCTTGTTGAGAGAAAATATCTTTAATATGGGTGAATTTATCTATTATTTCTTATTAGAAGGTTACTAGAACTCAAATATAAGATTATTTAGCTTACTTTGAGATGCTTTTACTAATTTCAAGCCTTAAATTTTCTTATTCTATTGGCAGATAATTTTGCTTCTTTCTAGAATTGAATGCTTAAAATGAGCAAAATTATCTGCCAATAGAATAAGAAAATTTAAGGCTTGAAATTAGTAAAAGCGTCTCAAAGTAAGCTAAATAATCTTATATTTGAGTTCTAGTAAAGAAATAATAGATAAATTCACCCATATTAAAGATATTTTCTCTCAACAAGACATCATTTTTTGCAGTGCAAAGACATGCAGGTTAGGTTAACTGGTGACTCTAAATTGACCATAGGTGTGAATGTGAGTGTGAATGGTTGTCTGTGTCTATGTGTCAGCCCTGTGATGACCTGGCGACTTGCCCAGGGTGTACCCTGCCTTTCGCCCATAGTCAGCTGGGATAGGCTCCAGCCTGCCTGCGACCCTGTAGAACAGGATAAAGTGGCTCGAGATGATGAGATGAGATGCAAAGAGTGGTCAGACAAAACTTAAGTTTGGAAAGAAATTTACTCCAACATTTTTTAGTCTGTCGAAAAGAATATTGTGGTCTCAAATTATTAACAGTGAGATCAAACAATATAAGTGAATAGATGCTATCCTGATCAGATGCCAGTAGTAGGTTATTTACTACTTTAACCAGTGTTTTCTCAGTAATATGATGAAGCTTAATCACTGACTGAAATATTTCATGGATGTGATTCCTATTCAAGTATGAGCTTAGATGACGAGCTAGAATCTTTTGTATGATCTGGGATATTAATGGAAGGTTTGCTATTGACCTATAGAGTTACAGTTGACTCAAGGTCAAGCTTTTGATCAAAAGATTGATAACTGCTAGTTGATTTGCTGATCTCAAGGAAGTCTTCGGCTTTATTTATTGACAATTACCATAGAGATACAGTGGTGCATGAAAGTTTGTGAACCCTTTAGAATTTTCTATATTTCTACAGAAATATGACCAAAAACAACATCAGATTTTCACACAAGTCCTCAAAGTAGATAAAGAGAGCCCAGTAAAACACATGGCACAAAAATATTATATTTGGTCATTTATTTATTGAGGAAAATTATCCAATATTACATGTCTGTGAGTGGCAAAAATATGTGAACCTCTAGGATTAGCAGTTAATTTGAAGGTGAAATTGGAGTCAGGTGTTTTCAATCAATGGGATGACAATCAGGTGTGAGTGGGCACCCTGTTTTATTTAAAAATCAGGGAACTATCAAAGTCTGATCTTCACAACACATGTTTGTGGAAGTGTATCATGGTACGAACAAAGGAGATTTCTGAGGACCTCAGAAAAAGCGCTGTTGATGTTCATCAGGCTGGAAAAGTTTACAAAACCATCTCTAAAGAGTTTGGACTCCACCAATCCACAGTCAGACAGATTGTGTACAAATGGAGGAAATTCAAGACCATTGTTACCCTCCTCAGGAGTAGTCAACCAACAAAGATCACTACAAGAGCAAGGCATGTCATAGTTGACGAGGTCACAAAGGATGCCAGGGTAAATTCTAAGCAACTGAAGGCCTCTCTCACATTGGCTAATGTTAATGTTCATGAGTACACCATCAGGAGAACACTGAACAACAATGGAGTGCATGGCGGGTTGCAAGGAAAAAGCCACTGCTCTCCAAAAAGAACATTGCTTCTCATCTGCAGTTTGCTAAAGATCATGTGGACAAGCCAGAAGGCTATTGGAAAAATGTTTTGTGGCTGGATGAGACCAAAATAGAACTTTTTGGCTTAAATGAGAAGCATTATGTTTGGGGAAAGGAAAACACTGCATTCTAGAAAAATAACCTTATCCCATCTGTGAAACATGGTGGTGGTAGTATCATGGTTTGGGCCCGTTTTCCTGCATCTGGGCCAGGATGGTTTGCCATCATTGATGGAACAATGAATTCTGAATTATACCAGCGAATTCTCAAGGAAAATGTCAGGACATCTGTCCATGAACTGAATCTCAAGAGAAGGTGGGTCATGCAGCAAGACAAGCAAGATAAGCACACAAGTCGTTCTACCAAAGAATGGTTAAAGAAGAATAAAGTTAATGTTTTGGAATGACCAAGTCAAAGTCCTGACCTTAATCCAAACAAAATGCTGTGGAAGGACATGAAGCGAGCAGTTCATGTGAGGAAACCCACAACATCCCAGAGTTGAAGCTGTTCTGTACAGAGGAATGGGCTAAAATTCCTCTAAGCTGGTGGGCAGGTCTGATCAACAGTTACCGGAAATGTTTAGTTGCAGTTATTGCTGCATAAGGGGCTCACACCAGAGACTGGAAGCAAAGGTTCACATACTTTTACCACTCATAGATATGTAATATTGGATAATTTTCTTCAATAAATAAATGACCAAGTATAATATTTTTGTCTCATTTGTTGAACTGAGTTCTCTTTATCTACTTTTAGGACTTGTGTGAAAATCTGATGATGTTTTAGGTCATATTTATGCAGAAATATCTCATCTCATTATCTCTAGCTGCTTTATCCTGTTCTACAGGGTCGCAGGCAAGCTGGAGCCTATCCCAGTTGGCTACAGGCGAAAGGCGGGGTACACCCTGGACAAGTCGCCAGGTCATCACAGGGCTGATGCAGAAATATAGAAAATTCGAAAGGGTTCACAAACTTTCAAGCACCACTGTAGGTCAGTGTCTACACTGATCATTCCTCAGAAGATGGTGCACAAACAAACAAAACATTCACATCAAACAATTAACTGGAGGCCAGGTACTCAATATGATGTACTCAATAGCCAATTTGGGCTAGAATATAAGGCTTAATTTTTATCCTCAAAATATGAATGTGTATCTTCAATACATTATCTTGTAGAATAGTACAATAGGCAGTATGGTGGTGTAGTGGTCAGCACTGTCGCCTCAGAGCAAGAAGGTTCTGGGTTCAAGCCCAGCACCTGAGGGGGGCCTTTCTGTGTGGAGTTTGCTTGTTCTCACCGAGTCTGCATGGGTTTCCTCTGGGTGCTCCGGTTTCCCCCACAGTTCAAAGACATGCGGTTAGATTAACATGGGACAGCCATGGCTGAAGTGCCCTTGAGCAAGCCATCTAACCCCCAACTGCTCCCCTGGTGCTGTAACGTAGCTGCCCACTGCTCTGGGTATGTGTGTATGCTCATTGCTCACTCGTGTGAGCATGCATGTGTTCACTGTTTCAGATGGGTTACATGCAGAGAGAAATTTCACCGTGTACTTAAGTCTGTGCTTGAGTGCAGGTGTGACAAAGGCTTCTTTTTCTTCTTGTAGGCTCTCCATTTTCTAATGATAGGGAGAGTTTATACAAATTACAAAAAAAAAACAAAAAAAAACAGAAATATATTCAAATAAACAAATCACACATTGTTTGTAGTGTTGGAGACAAATGTGTCAACACATTCTGCATGTATATCCTTTTTTATATTTGTATATGTAAATACTTAATTTAACTTAATTTAATTTATCTAGAAGTTTTCTCTATTTTCTATTCTCTGTTTATCCTGTAATGATGCTGCTGGAATTTTAATTCCCTGAGGGAACCCTCCCAAAGGGATCAATAAAGTTCAATCTAATCTAATCTAATCTAATCTAATCTAATCTAATCTAATCTAATCTAATCTAATCTAATCTGTATAATAGTCTTATGCAGCACAAACTAAATCACTTCATTTAGAAAGACAAAGACAAGCAAAAAAACAAACTCAAATATCACCACATAATGGTAATTAACAGGGTGTTAACATGAGCTAGTTAAATATGATGATGCAAATTAATGTGCTATTAGGAATTAGTTTCATTGGCAGGACAATAAAATGTTTATATTGTTGGCTTTCTAACCCACATGCAAATCTTTTAAACTTCAGCTTTCATTCTGATATGCCCATACCTCACCAGTCCACATTCCTATATAATTGTACATGTTCATAAATTCGGTGCAGACCCACATGTCTAAACACACACACACACACACACACACAAAAAAAAAAAGTAAACACCAGCCCCTGTTTGGTCTTTACAGTGAATATTACTAAATTATTATACGACCTAAAATGAAATTACTTATGTCTGTGCTCTACTGCTCTTTATTTTGAGAAAGTGGGGAGTAAGATGGGCAGTTTACTAGCCCAGGCACATGGGTTTGCTCAGCAGGTTGGCAGTCACCATAATTTTTTTTTTCTTATCTCATTTAACAACCAGAGAAAGAAGGAAAAAACATATTTCATTATTGACTTTTACCAAAAACAATATTTAAGTATATAGTACTTTATGTAAATGTAGAGTATATTTTGATATAAGGCCCCGCAGGCCCCGATAATATTCCTGGTCAGGTGCTCAGGGAGTGTGCAGACCAGCTGGCTCATGTTCTAATGGACATCTTCAACAGCTCACTGGATCAAGCCAAAGTCCCATCATGTTTCGAGTCTGCCACCATCATCCCAGTGCCAAAAAAACCTCATATCACATCACTCAATGACTACCGGCCTGTCGCACTCACTCCCATTATGATGAAGTGCTTTGAGAGGCTGGTAAAGGAGTATATCACCTCCAAGCTCCCTCCCACATTCGACCCCTTCCAGTTTGCCTACCAGCCAAACTGCTCCACTGAAGATGCCATCTCCTCCGCTCTTCACCTGAGCCTTGTACACCTGGAGGAGAAGAACACTCTTGTGCGGATGCTGTTCCTGGACTTCAGTTCGGCGTTCAATACTATCATTCCACAGCATCTGGTGAACAAACTGGGTCCCCTGGGCTTCAGCACCCCCCCCCCCCCCCCCCATGCAACTGGCTGCTGGACTTCCTCACTGAAAGGCCACAGTCTGTGCAGGTTGGACAGAACTCCTCCAGTGTCATCACCCTCAGCACAGGCTCCCCTCAGGGCTGTGTCCTGAGCCCTCTGCTGTTCACGCTGATGACACATGACTGTGACCCCAGGGCTACCAGTAACCACACTGTGAAGTTTGCGGATGACACAACAGTGGTGGGCCTCATCAGGGACGATAACGACCTGGCCTATAGAGAGGAGGTGGAGCAGTTGGTGGGCTGGTGCAGGGAAAACAACCTGATCCTGAACGTGGACAAAACTAAAGAGATCATTGTTGACTTCAGGAAAAAACAACCCAGCCACGCTCCACTTCTCCTCAACAACACGGCCGTGGAGGTGGTCAATAGCACCAAGTTCCTGGGGGTGCACATCACAGACAACTTCACCTGGTCTGTGAACACCACATCACTGGTCAAGAAGGCATAGCAACATCTGCACTTCCTGCGTAGGATGAAAAGAGCCCACCTGCCCCTGCCCAACCTCACTACATTCTACAGAAGCACCATAGAGAGCGTTCTAACCAGCTGCATCTCTGTGTGGTGTGGAGGCTGCACTGCCTCTGACTGGAAGAATGTGAGGAGAGTGGTGAGGACAGCAGAGAAAATCACTGGGACTTCTCTTCCCTCCATTCAGGACATTGCCCCAAGGCGTTGCAATGTCTCGAGCCAGAAACATCATCAGTGACCCCTCACACCCTCACTATGGACTGTTCTCCCCTCTGGCCTCTGGAAAGAGGTTCCACAGAATTAGGTGTAGGACCACCAGGTTCTGTAACAGATTTTTCCCCCAGGCTACCAGACTGCTGAACTCCAAACCCAAACTCTAAACTTCTATTTATAACTTGAACATTCCAAATTCCACAGGTCACTTTATACAATTGCACTTTATAATATTTCTGCTGCTGCATAATTTAATTTAATACTCTTCATATTTATTTCTGTGCTGAGCCAATTTACAACAAAATTTTGTTTGGTGTACACTTGTTGCATACTGAATGACAATAAAGGTTGTCTAAGTCTATATAGTTAACTAAACTATGTTTCACCTTGATTCTCTTATTATAGCACAAACTACTCAGGTTAAATCACATTACCTTGTGTTAAATAACATCAGCTTGTATTACCTCTATTAATTAGAATTCATATATGACACATTTAGGATCAGGATGTATGTGGGAAAAAGAGATGCAATTACTTTCCTCTTAGCACAACATGCAGACAGCTCATGGTTAAAGCTCATAGGCAGCAGTTTTAATTTTATGCACGTTTGAAACTTTATATGTTAAAAAACCCTCTGTAATTTTCTTCTGGTCCCAAGAAGTATTGTTAATAAGTAATAATTAAAATAAGTTAGCATGGGTCATGGCGAATTTCTGTTCGGCTATTTTCGTGACCACTCGGCGCGTGACGTCATTTAAGCCAAACAAACTGCTTGAGTTGAGTCTGTTTACTTACATTGCCGTTCGGCTTGAGTGCAGATATGCGTTCAGGAATTTCCAAAGAAAAACCATGCCATGTTGTACAGTGAACTGTAACAACGGGACTGGTTCAGGAAGAAGTTTTTACCTTTTGTGGAGAGAGTGGATTGGCTTTTTCCGGAAGAGGAGAAGAGACAGAGCAAGAGGATTGGCTTTTTCCAGAAGAGGAGAAGAGGCAGAGCAAGAGGATTGGCTTTTTCCGGAAGAGGAGAAGAGGCAGAGCGAGACGATTGGCTTTTTCTGAAAAAGGAGAAGAGGCGGAGCGAGTGGGTTGGCTTTTTCTGAAAAAGGAGAAAAGGCGGGGCAAGTGGGTTGGCTTTTTCCGAAAAAGGAGAAGAGGCGGAGCGAGTGGGTTGGCTTTTTCCAAAAAAGGAGAAGAGGCTGAGCGAGTGGGTTGGCTTTTTCCGAAAAAGGAGAAGAGGCGGAGCGAGTGGGTTGGCTTTTTCCGAAAAAGGAGAAGAGGTGGAGCGAGTGGGTTGGCTTTTTCCAAAAAAGGAGAAGAGGCGGGGTGAGTGGGTTGGCTTTTTCCAAAAAAGGAGAAGAGGCGGAGCGAGTGGGTTGGCTTTTTCCGAAAGAGGAGATGAGGCGGAGCGAGTGGGCTGTTTTTTTCCAGAAGAGGAGAAGAGGCAGAGAGAGTGGATTGTGCGAGTGAAGCCAGAGGGTTGTTTTTTTCCGGAAGAGGAGATGAGGCGGAGAAAGTGGATTGTGTGCATGAAACAAAATCAAGCAGTCAAAGAAGAAATGGACCAGCAACGCTCAAGCAAAAAGGAGAAGATTGGAGGTAAACATTTTTACTTTTGCTTGCAATTGACAAGTCAAGAATCCTGAGGGATCCTGTACAATCATTGTGGAAATGAGACTAAGGGATATTTCCTCGCTTAGCGTAGGCTATAAATAGTATAATGCCGCGGATGGCAGGCTAATGTGGCCTACCGGCGCACTGTCAAGTAATCATTACCTATATACACTAGGGAGGGCAGTTTAATTATTCTTCAAAAGGGCTCTTATTTAGTATTACAATGAAAGTAAGAATTTATCATAATTACCAGGATAAATTATTTGGGCGTGAGTCTTGTTGAGGTCCGGGGTCACCACGATCAGAGTCGGCCGAGTCGCTGTCCGATTCTGAGGCTGCACGGTCAAACCAGTGAGCCATATTCACTGATTGCTTTGCAACGGCCATAGGTTCATACATATATGGTTTCACCTCTCAATATTCAATTTGGAGAGTTCCTACTTCAAAATCGCTATCGCTTTCAGACATTTTACACAACCTCTCACAACCAAAGTCTGTACACATGTGCTCGGTTCACAAGTAAACACAGAGCTGCTCCCAGTCTATTTGCCTTGAATGATGTCACGACGACTGTCCCCTGGCGGTGAAAGTGTGCATAAGTGAGATGTAAACAAACCTTCGGAACTTGGGCAAAACAGTATATTTTAACCGTTTTATTCAATTTTAGGGTGCAAATTAGACACTAGGAAAATTGAGTTCGCTTTTTGGGTCATTCTTCTAGACAATAAAGTTGATATTCTATGTTTCACCTCCGGACTTTACCTATGACCTTTAAACATGTCAAGAGGAAATAAAGGTTTATGGAGCCTCAAATAATATCCTTTCAGTGCAAAGCTCCTACACCAGGCAACCACATCATGGAACCTGGGAGCACAATGGGGTTTACTCTCTGTGGGTTATTTATGGATTTATTATTTGAAAATATTATTCCACCTCTAAAACTGCATTTAATTGAATATGGTTGGTCTTGGGTATTACTCCAATAGCTCATGATGCCACTCTGGCGATTCAGAAAAAGGTATTTAGAGTGATGACTGGATACAATTTAAGGGTTTACTCATTCATTTAAAGGTAGACTGCCTTTCAGATTTTTCAAGTGTAGGTCATAAAAATAATTTTCCCTGACACCCAATTATTTTTGTTTAGTGGACCGAAAGCTACTGAATTTGAATTACAGACTTCCAATTTTATTAGGGGCTTTTTTAATAGAACAATTAATGAATTTAGGGTCTAAATTCTATGCTATTTTTTCCTGCTTCACCATGACCCAATTCAAGATACTACATCATGCATCGCGTGGTGGGCTTTCCCCATTCACACGGGGCATTGTAGGATACAAACAGGAGACAAAAATGGAGGATGTGAGCGTGCGAATGAAATGTGAAAGACTGACTACAGTAACAAGAAGAAAAGACGTTATGTTGCAAAGGAAAGGAAACACAGGAACAAACTAATAAATATCGGTGGTCAGCGAGCACCTCGGTGTGATCAGCTGTTTGTTTAGTGACAGGATGATGTAACTGTCAGTGCACGGTCAAGGTAAACCTGAGCCTATGCACACGGACTTCCTCTGTCTGCTTGACTGCATGAAGTGTGCAATATCATGCACATTATTTGTGAGGGAATCTCATCTCATCTCATTATCTCTAGCCGCTTTATCCTGTCTACAGGGTCGCAGGCAAGCTGGAGCCTATCCCAGCTGACTACGGGCAAAAGGCGGGGTACACCCTGGACAAGTCGCCAGGTCATCACAGGGCTGACACATAGACACAGACAACCATTCACACTCACATTCATACCTACGGTCAATTTAGAGTCACCAGTTAACCTAACTTGCATGTCTTTGGACTGTGGGGGAAACCGGAGCACCCGGAGGAAACCCACGCGGACACGGGGAGAACATGCAAACTCCACACAGAAAGGCCCTCGCCGGCCCCGGGGCTCAAACCCGGACCTTCTTGCTGTGAGGCAACAGCACTAACCACTACACCACCGTGCCGCCTGTGAGGGAATCTCCTCAAATTAAATAACTTCCCAGCCACAGAATGGCCTGATATTTTGTGAGATATTACAGAAATAAACATATATCACAATGACTAAATTTCCAAGGGAACTAAATTTCACCAATTTTATGAAATTGAAAGGCTGTTTCTCTTTAAGATAATCACAGTATATGGCATGGTTTAGAGTAATTTTTGCTTTTATTTTATTTTGGGTTCACATCGTGCTTTCTTTTATTAGTTTGTCTATGTATACTCTTTCTTTGTCTCATCACAGAATCTTGTAATTATGCATCATTTCAGTTTGTTGCTGTCTGCCTGTGTTCTGTCCCAACTTGACTATCTAACAACAATTTATGGACTGCCATTGATAAAGCAGATGTTGAGTATTTGCACTTGTGTCCTGCCTTTATTCTCCATATCTTACATTTATTACAGTGGATTTTTATGAGCTATACAATAAAGTACCTAAACTATAAACAGATACCCGACACAATGAGCTGCATGTTTATTGCAAAGATTTCACCTACCTGAACCCACACTTGCTGTCAGGATGCATAAGCATAGAAAAGGATGCTGCATTTTCAGGTTTGCTAAAGAGTTCAATACATCACATTTCATTTTGGTGTCAGGTCACGGCAGCATCAGCAGGGACAGCCACCATTACAAAAATACACACAGGACTCCAGCATTCAAACACAGAGAGGACATTGAGTGTTTTAGGACCCCCTGTTGACAGCTCATCAAGAGCAGCACAAAAGTGTGGTTTGCCAGAGGGAAAAGGAGGACAGGACACGTGCACGAATATCATCTTTGTCACACATTTCCCAGAAGAAGGTTAGCAGCTGAGCTGTAGGCTGTCATCACACAGAGTGATAAAATATGTGAAGCACTATGAACATGCTAATCACCACTGCACTTCATGTCTCTCTCTTTCTTTCTACTTGGCTTAAACATGGAAATAAAAACCCCTCAGGGACTCAAATCTCATTTGTCTAATTGGCATTATCATTTAATCAAGCTGGGTAATTTTAAGATAATCAGTGCAACAGGATGTCAACTAATGGAGAGAATTCAGTGCATGTACAACCCCGATTCCAAAAAAGTTGGGACAAAGTACAAATTGTAAATAAAAACGGAATGCAATGATGTGGAAGTTTCAAAATTCCATATTTTATTCAGAATAGAACATAGATGACATATCAAATGTTTAAACTGAGAAAATGTATCATTTAAAGAGAAAAATGAGGTGATTTTAAATTTCATGACAACAACACATCTCAAAAAAGTTGGGACAAGGCCATGTTTACCACTGTGAGGCATCCCCTTTTCTCTTTACAACAGTCTGTAAACATCTGGGGACTGAGGAGACAAGTTGCTCAAGTTTAGGGATAGGAATGTTAACCCATTCTTGTCTAATGTAGGATTCTAGTTGCTCAACTGTCTTAGGTCTTTTTTGTCGTATTTTCCGTTTTATGATGCGCCAAATGTTTTCTATGGGTGAAAGATCTGGACTGCAGGCTGGCCAGTTCAGTACCCAGACCCTTCTTCTATGCAGCCATGATGCTGTAATTGATGCAGTATGTGGTTTGGCATTGTCATGTTGGAAAATGCAAGGTCTTTCCTGAAAGAGACGTCGTCTGGATGGGAGCATATGTTGCTCTAGAACCTGGATATACCTTTCAGCATTGATGGTGTCTTTCCAGATGTGTAAGCTGCCCATGCCACACGCACTAATGCAACCCCATACCATCAGAGATGCAGGCTTCTGAACTGAGCGCTGAGAACAACTTAGGTCGTCCTTCTCCTCTTTAGTCTGAATGACACGGCGTCCCTGATTTCCATAAAGAACTTCAAATTTTGATTCGTCTGACCACAGAACAGTTTTCCACTTTGCCACAGTCCATTTTAAATGAGCCTTGGCCCAGAGAAGACGTCTGCGCTTCTGGATCATGTTTAGATACGGCTTCTTCTTTGAACTATAGAGTTTTACCTGGCAACGGCAGATGGCGCGGTGAATTGTGTTCACAGATAATGTTCTCTGGAAATATTCCTGAGCCCATTTTGTGATTTCCAATACAGAAGCATGCCTGTATGTGATGCACTGCCGTCTAAGGGCCCGAAGATCACGAACACCCAGTATGGTTTTCCGGCCTTGACCCTTATGCACAGAGATTCTTCCAAATTCTCTGAATCTTTTGATGATATTATGCACTGTAGATGATGATATGTTCAAACTCTTTGCAATTTTATTTGTCGGTGCAGAATTAGGGGGATTGGTGATCCTCTTCCCATATTTACTTCTGAGAGCCGCTGCCACTCCAAGATGCTCTTTTTATACCCAGTCATGTTAATGACCTATTGCCAATTGACCTAATGATTTGCAATTTGGTCCTCCAGCTGTTCCTTTTTTGTATCTTTAACTTTTCCAGCCTCTTATTGCCCCTGTCCCAACTTTTTTGAGATGTGTTCCTGTCATGAAATTTCAAATGAGCCAATATTTGGCATGACATTTCAAAATGTCTCACTTTCGACATTTGGTATGTTGTCTATGTTCTATTGTGAATACAATATCAGTTTTTGAGATTTGTAAATTATTGCATTCCATTTTTATTTACAATTTGTACTTTGTCCCAACTTTTTTGGAATCGGAGTTGTAAGAAGAAAACATTATTTTATTTATTAAATATTTTCTACATTTTTAAGTATTAAATATTCTCACAACTATTGTGAGAACATGGCTATTTAGAACAATTGTACCACAATGCTATTGAATACTCAAAGCTGAAGTGGTCAGACAGTGTTGACTAATTTTCTATAGCAGTAGCTTTGACAATAGTGGCAGCTGTAATTCAAGTCACAGGTTTATATTTTATTCCTTTTCTACCAAGGCAATTCTATGGCCAGTTCAGAGTCAGTGCCTAATCTTGAACCAGTTCTTCACATTCCAACAGCCAAAGAACTGGCTGTCTGGCAGGAAAACTGGCTCCAGAATGGCACTACTTATGCCAGGAGCTAGGGGCTAAAACTTTATGACTGCCATTTAAAAAAAAAAAAGAAAGAAAGAAAAGAGCTAATGTTGTATCTAGTCTCATTAAAATCTATAGAAGAAGAAGCGACAATGTAGTCTGCCACTGATATTATTATACCCCCACTCTGAGGGGGGAAGGGGGTAATACTGGTTTACCTGTCTGTCCGTCTGTCCGAAACACCCTTTTTCTCAGCTACCACAAATCATAGCCGCTTTGTACTTGGTACCAAACTTCAGCTTGGGGTTCTGTACCATGTATACTATTTTCAGGTCTGTCACCCATCAACTTCCTGTTTACCAACTTAATGTATTTACAAAACATATAGGGTGGATTTACAAAATGTTCATAACATTTTTCTCAGCAACTACAAATCACAACTGCTACCGTAGATATTTGGTACTAAGCTTCAGCTTGGGGTTCTATACTGTGTATACCATTTTCAGGTCTGTCACATATCAACTTCCTGTTTACCAACTGAATGTATTTATGAAACATATAGCATGTATTTACAAAATTTTCGTAACACTTTGCTCAGCAACTATAAATCACAACTGCTTGATATTTGGTACCAAGCTTCAGTTTGGGGTTCTATATAATGTATACCATTTTCAGGTCTGCCGCACATCAACTTCCTGTTTACCAACGGTATGTATTTACGAAACATATAGCATGGATTTACAAAATTTCGTAACACTTTTCTCAGCAACTATAAATCACAACTGCTTGATATTTGGTACTGAGCTTCAATTTGGGGTTCTATACCATGTATACCATTTTCAGGTCTGTTGCACATCAACTTCCTGTTTACCAACTTAATGTATTTACAAAACATAGGGTGGATTTACAAAATTTTCGTAACATTTTTCTCAGCAACTATGAATCACAGCTGCTTGATATTTGCAACTGAGTTTCAGCAAGTTTTATTTATTTATTTATTTATTTATTTATTTATTTATTTTTACAGTTTTCATGTCTGTCAATCTTCTACATCCTATTTATAGAACACCGCTCTTTACTTAGTTGTTTCAGGGTTAATTATTTGTTGAAGTCAACATTCATAATAAATGTCCTATTCCTTCGATTGCTTGCATTCTAATATACAAGCGAGAGTGGGGGTATACGTAAGTGAGCAGTAGTTCACAGTTGATATTGTTGTGCTTGGCATTAGTGGCACTAGCAGAATGGGCTAGGGGCACTAACAGACATGCCAGAAGCTGGGAGTGTGGAGACGTGTACAGTCACATAATGATGTGGCTATATGGTGGTCTTTTAGCCTCTGACAAAATACACTGTTTCTTAGAATGTCTGACAGTTTAACCAGCCCTAGAGCCAGCCCAGAACTAGCACCTGGTTTGCATTGATGGAAAGGGAGTATTCATGTGCTTGCTCTAATATGTTAGCATATTTATTGTAACAGCTCATTCATAAGGACTTGTATTGTGGAAGGGCCACACAAGCCAAGATGAATAAAAAACTAATACAAAAATGTTGTTATTTAACAGAGAGGGGAAAAGAGGATCATCCTTAATATGATGTTTTCTGTAAGGAGAGGTTCATTTAACATTTATACAAGATCAGTGTCAATGCTTTGTAACAGTCAGTGGTATTCTACCACAGCAAAGTCAGGACAGAGGAGTTTGCACTTTCTGGTTTCTTCCTGGTACAGTGATGAATGTTTATAGTTGCTATAAAATACATGCTAACAGAAACAACTTGCATTATCACCATCTCACAATATTAACTGTGATTATAAACATTTAATAATTATGATGCACTGGTCATTATTATTTTGTCAAGGTTAATTGTGGTGGTATATGAGGAATCAGACATGTATACTGTTACTGGAAACTAATTTTAAAATAAAATATAATAATAATAATAATAATAATAATAATAATAATAATAAGCCTGTATTGTTTTATTACATACTTAACAGAGAAAAACATTTTTTTTCTTCAGCTGTTTGAAACCAGTGCACAGTAAAAGATGGAATTATTCATGATAGTCCACTTTTAAATGCATATATAATTTAGCACTGTATATTTTGGATCGTAGTGGCCTCAGAGTCATAAATATTATGACGACAGCGGGACAGTGGCCCTAGCGCAAAAACAGAGCAAACGCTCCCTGCCATGCTGCCACAGTGATGGGACAACGCCCCAATTTCCCCAAAGTGGCAATGCTGAAAGGACAGCTCTGCTCCAGCACCACTGCTGATAAATGCAGAGCACATAACAGAGGGGCAGGGAGATCGAATCCTGCATGGCTAGAGCTCACTGATCATCACTCCCACTCACCTTCCACAAAGTGCCCAAAGGATATAAAAGGACACCACTTCTCCTGACTAAGTGAGTAAGAGGAAGGTGAAGGGTAGGACTAATTCTGTGATGCTTTCTTTGTCTGCCCCCAGATTCAAACGCAGACAATGATCTTCACTACACCAGCAGAAGTGGCTGCCCTCTTCAATGCCTATAGGGAGTTGTAGCTCTCTGGTGTCCTCCTCCATTCATTCTTCCACTCCAGCATCAAGATTCTTCACAAAAACATGCACTCACTCCCAATACCCTCCCCCCACCTCACTTAAAAAATAAAGAGCACTTTTCCTTTCACCTGTCTCTAGTGTCTGTGCCTGGTTCTGTGTGCTAGAAGGTGCCACACTGTTGGAGAATGCAGACATCAGACACTGGCCCAGACCCAACCCCCTAACCTGGACCCTGTGGTATGGCATCTCCTTGAGGTCAGTTTCCAGCAATCTCAGCTCTCTCAGGAGATGGCTCGCAGCCTCTATGCTGTGACCCAGGAGATGTTAACTCTACAACAGGCCACTCCAGCCGCTGCCGTACCTCTCCCCAATCCTGACTGGGATGATCAAGCACCTGTTCATGAAGTTGACCACCAGTGACAACATAGAGGTGCTCCTGGGCACCTTCAGGTGGAACACTACTCAAGAACAGTGTTTCTCAACCACTGGGCCATGGCCCATTAGTGGGCCATGAAGCACCATCTAGTGGTCCACAAACTTTTTTCAAGTTTGAAGCCAAGTGCTAAATAGTTCAGGATGTTGTATTGTCCCAAATCTGGTAGCTGGTTTGCCAAACACTTTTAAAGTGGAATAAATACATTTGTGGGTAAATTAAGAAGAACAAGCCTTTATTTTGTCAACATTCCTCCTCTGCATTTAGCCCATGCATGTGTGCGCGCGCACGCACGCACACACACACACACACACACACACACACACACACACACATACAGGGGGGAGAGAAAGAGTGAGAGAGTGTGAGAGAGAGAGCGATAGAGAGAGAGATGAATAAATAAATATGTTTGTGGGTAAATTATATGGATGGATCTGTGATGCCTGCTGGAAGAGAAGAGCAGGGAGGATTGAGAATCCTGGGTCATTCTCCTCAGAACGTGCAATCTCTTTTACTGAAGCTTCAGTTCAGTTAGTAGAAATATTTTGTCCTAGTGTATATGTCTCATTATTCACAGGACATGTGAACATCTAAACATGTCATGAGCAGTGCTCAATAATTTATGTATGTCTTCCCACAGATGTTTCAAAAGTGACCGTAGGTGACTTTGGGTCATTCCTGTTACTGGACATGAGCAGGATACAACATAGCAAAAAGCACACCAATATTCTAAAACAGATATCATAAATAAATTTGTTTTTGGTCCCCTTCAACAGATTTAAAGACAAAACTCAAGTGATTTTAACACTATACTGCAAATTGCTGAGTTAACTACACCCCAATACCAGTTTTGCACAAAAATGAAAGTGAAGTATTAGCCCTGTATGGTTGGACTATGACCAATCTGAAAAAAAACATTACAGGATAAAAGGCCTTAGCCTGATGGCTGATTCTGTTCAGGTGATGATAGTTGACAATTACAACAGACTCGGTGAGAGGGTTAAAACCAAGCAGTAACAGGGATGACAACTTGGTAACAGGAATGACTGTTAGTAACAGGAATGACATAATTACATATGTTACCCAGAGCAGGGTAACAGGAATGACAGTAACAGGAATGACAATTTTGCACATATCCCCTGCTACACTGCACTACAAGACATGCATGCATCCTTGGTCACTTGCTTCCTCAAGCGGGCACTTCCATAATGTACTTTATTTATTTACCACCACATTTTCTATTGTCTCTGTGAAGTTCTGGGCATAACAGTAATGACTGCTAATTGATATAACCATAAAAAAAAAACACGAAAACTTACCTTTCTCCAGCTTTATCCTTCAAATGCTCCCTCCATTGAACTTTCAAGGTCAACTATGAATGTGGACCTCCTATTGGCGAGTTATAGAACCAACCTAACCATAGAGTTTAGTGAGCTGGTAACAGGAATAAAAGGAGTAACAGGAATGATGCTGGAATTGAGGGACAGGGCAAAATTTATCCCCCAAAGTAAGAAATTCGTTCTAATTAACACTTAACTGACTACATATTATCTGAAATGAAGTATATTAGATAAATGATAGTGTTTGGATTAACTTTATGCACTTTTCAATTTAAAAATCCTAAGATTTTTGACAGGAGCCAAGACTGGGGACAGCCAAAATAGGCTGGTGAGACTACTCTGATGAGGGGATTTTAAAAAATTTTCAATCTGGGTCCGAGAACTAACACTTATCAAGGGAGAATTTCATAATTGTCTTTATTTTCACACACATATTTATTAGGATAAAAAAAACAGCTGGGACACAAACTGCACGTTCTGAGGAGAATGATCCAGCTGTGGTTTGTGTACACTCGATACTAAAACTTGTAGCATTCTAGAAACCATCATAAAGATGCATACAAAACACCCAGAAACTCCTCCTTACTTGGGCAAAAACATTACAGGATTTATCTTGTAGTGTTCTGATGCCCAGAGCTTTAAGCCAGCCACATATAAAAAGTTGTATGCCTCCATGCTCTTCATCTGTTTGTCCATGTAGAACAATGTCTGCAGCATCACATAGTTTGAGATGTTGGGGGACTCAACAGATGGATAATTTTCTAACTCATAATGAATGAATGAATGAATGAATGAATGAATAACTTTATTTAAACATGATAAGTTGAGCAGCAGAGCTGGTGGGGTTGTACATGTACTGTACAGATACAAATAATTACAAATGCAAAAGACTAAAAATATACACAATCTTTAAAAAAAACAAACAAACCTTAAATTCTATTGATTATCTGTTAATTATCTTCATATCAAGGTAATTAATAGTAATGCATAACTATTGTCCTTGTATTTAGTTATGGCTAGAGTAGAATCAAAATTTAGTCTACTAATGTCAAATTTAGCTTGTAAAATTTTCTTTCATAGGAAAAATCCTTCTTTGTTAGTGTGTAAGGATCTATCCCACTGAGTGGTTTTTATATCCACTTCTTCTGAGTGTACTTCTTGGTTTTAGTAACTTGCTTGTTTGCTGTACACAAACATGACAATAATTTCTTGCATTACTTGACCAGACTCCACTTTTGGATCATTAATCCCTTTTGGCTCAGAATGCCCTGCATGCATGGTTTTATAATTGGCTTCTGGCACATCCATACAGTTTTAAATACAACACTGACAATTAAAAACTGTTTGCTTTTATTGCATTTATTTAATTCCTGGGCTCCCATCTGTAACAGGGAGTGATGTTGCATCCCATTAATACACTTTACAGTAGATTATTAGACTCTAATAGAATATCTCATCTCATCTCATTATCTCTAGCCGCTTTATCCTGTTCTACAGGGTCGCAGGCAAGCTGGAGCCTATCCCAGCTGACTACGGGCGAAAGGCAGGGTACACCCTGGACAAGTCGCCAGGTCATCACAGGGCTGACACATAGACACAGACAACCATTCACACTCACATTCACACCTACGGTCAATTTAGAGTCACCAGTTAACCTAACCTGCATGTCTTTGGACTGTGGGGGAAACCGGAGCACCCGGAGGAAACCCACGTGGACATGGGGAGAACATGAAAACTCCACACAGAAAGGCCCTCGCCGGCCACGGGGCTCGAACCTGGACCTTCTTGCTGTGAGGCGACAGCGCTAACCACTACACCACCATGCCGCCCCTAATAGAATATAAGAGCCAAAATAATTGGGGAACTTTTTAATGGGCCCTGACTTGTTACAAGTATGAATAGGTGGGCCTTACAGTAGAAAAGGTTGAGAATCCCTGCTCTAGAGGGTTGTCTCTAATGAGACTGGCCCCATGCCCTGGACCCACTGTTGACTGGCGTGGCACAGCAGGCTTATTATGCACTCTCTGATGAAGATGCAGAGTACTACAGTACCTTCAAAGAAGTGGTCCTGGCCCACTGCGGGCTGTCATTCATCAGAGCTGCCTCTGAGTTCCATCACTGGGCCCACCAAACCAGCCAGGAACAGCATGGCCAAATGGATGTGCTCCTGCATATTGCTCAGAGGTGGCTCCAGCCAAACCAACTATCCAGTGCAGAAACTGTCAAACACAGCACTCTCAACACATTTCTGAGGGCACTCCCTGGAGAAGAAAGGAGGGCAATGGACATGAAGATTCCGTAGGATATGGTCATCCCTCTTAAGTAGCCACTAGCCACTATCAACACGGGGAAAGGAGAGAGACAGAGTCAAAGCCAAGAGTTCCACCACAACACCAATGCGACTCCTCAGACCCCAAGATGGACACAAAACCAACATCAACCTAGGTCCTCACCTCCAGACCAGACTATGCCCAGTGAACTACAACCCCGATTCCAAAAAAGTTGGGACAAAGTACAAATTATAAATAAAAACAGAATGCAATAATGTGGAAGTTTCAAAATTCCGTATTTTATTCAGAATAGAACATAGATGACATATCAAATGTTTAAACTGAGATAATGTATCATTTAAAGAGAAAAATGAGGTGATTTTAAATTTCATGACAACAACACATCTCAAAAAAGTTGGGACAAGGCCATGTTTACCACTGTGAGACATCCCCTTTTCTCTTTACAACAGTCTGTAAATGTCTGGGGACTGAGGAGACAGGTTGCTCAAGTTTAGGGATAGGAATGTTAACCCATTCTTGTCTAATGTAGGATTCTAGTTGCTCAACTGTCTTAGGTCTTTTTTGTCGTATCTTCCGTTTTATGATGCGCCAAATGTTTTCTATGGGTGAAAGATCTGGACTGCAGGCTGGCCAGTTCAGTACCCGGACCCTTCTTCTACGCAGCCATGATGCTGTAATTGATGCAGTATGTGGCTTGGCATTGTCCTGTTGAAAAATGCAAGGTCTTTCCTGAAAGAGATGTCGTCTGGATGGGAGCATATGTTGCTCTAGAACCTGGATATACCTTTCAGCATTGATGGTGTCTTTCCAGATGTGTAAGCTGCCCATGCCACATGCACTAATGCAACCCCATACCATCAGAGATGCAGGCTTCTGAACTGAGCGCTGATAACAACTTGGGTCGTCCTTCTCCTCTTTAGTCCAAGTGACACAGTGTCCCTGATTTCCATAAAGAACTTCAAATTTTGATTTGTCTGACCACAGAACAGTTTTCCACTTTGCCACAGTCTATTTTAAATGAGCCTTGGCCCAGAGAAGATGTCTGCGCTTCTGGATCATGTTTAGATACGGCTTCTTCTTTGAACTATAGAGTTTTAGCTGGCAATGGCAGATGGCACGGTGAATTGTGTTCACAGATAATGTTCTCTGGAAATATTCCTGAGCCCATTTTGTGATTTCCAATACAGAAGCATGCCTGTATGTGATGCAGTGCCGTCTAAGGGTCCGAAGATCACGGGCACCCAGTATGGTTTTCTGGCCTTGACCCTTATGCACAGAGATTCTTCCAGATTCTCTGAATCTTTTGATGATATTATGCACTGTAGATGATGATATGTTCAAACTCTTGGCAATTTTACACTGTCGAACTCCTTTCTGATATTGCTCCACTATTTGTCGATGCAGAATTAGGGGGATTGATGATCCTCTTCCCATCTTTACTTCTGAGAGCCACTGCCACTCCAAGATGCTCTTTTTATACCCAGTCATGTTAATGACCTATTGCCAATTGACCTAATAAGTTGCAATTTGGTCCTCCAGCTGTTCCTTTTTTGTACCTTTAACTTTTCCAGCCTCTTATTGCCCCTGTCCCAACTTTTTTGAGATGTGTTGCTGTCATGAAATTTCAAATGAGCCAATATTTGGCATGAAATTTCAAAATGTCTCACTTTCGACATTTGATATGTTGTCTATGTTCTATTGTGAATGCAATATCAGTTATTGAGATTTGTAAATTATTGCATTCCATTTTTATTTACAATTTGTACTTTGTCCCAACTTTTTTGGAATCGGGGTTGTAAACAGGGACTCACAGGGATAAATTAGCTCATGTTTCAAGCTTTTAATTTTTTGTAAAGCTGCTTTGTGACAATGTATATTGTTAAAAGTGCTATACAAATAAACTTGACTTGACTTCCCAAGCCCTCAAGCCCTGGCTAGCTGTCTGTGCAATGCACAATGCCCTTCATGCCAGCACACCTACCATAACCCTCTGGCTGAATGAGCCAGTGTTGGCCCTGCTGAATTCAGGGAGTGCAATCACCTTGTTTTGTTTGTTGGTCCTACCTGCAGCTGTCTGACCCAGTGGAAGCCTGGTGGCAACGTGTGTGCATGGGAATGTGAGGGAGGTTCCCACTGCAGAGGTCCAGACTGAGGACGTGAGTGGTTACTAACCATTGGACTTGTCCCAGATCTGCATGTGCCCCTGCTCATAGGGAGAGACTGGCCAGGTTTATCCACCCCCATACCAGAGAGGAGACAATATACCCCCAGATGGAGAAGACTATAGTGATGAGATCCAGTGCCTGTGTGCACTACCCTCCCAATGGCAGAGGACAATGCTGTACAAGCCTACCCCACCTGTACTCATCCCCATTCCCATCATTGGGGTCCTGTTAGAGTGGGTGGGTATGGACTTAGTAGGGCCTCTCCCTAAGTCGACCTGCAGCCATGAATACATCTTGGTGATCATGGACTACACTACCAGTTATCCAGAGGCCATCTCCTTATGCAACGCCATGTCCAAGAATATTGCCTATGAGCTCATGATCTTCTTTAGCCAAGTAGGAAATCTGAGGGACTTCCCAAGCCACCCCATTCATATCCAGGTTGGTAGTGGACCTGTGTCGGTGACTGCAGGTGAAACAACTCAGAACCTCTGTCTACCACTCCCAGACCAGCAGGCTTGTCAAATGATTGAACCAAACCCTGAAAAGGATGCTGCTTAATGTGGTGGAAAGCTGCAACTGAGACCTGCTCTTACCCTACATGCTCTTCACTGTGTGGGAGACTCCCCAAGCCTGTACTGGTTTTACACTATTTGAGCTCCTGTTCAAGCAAAGACCCATGGGCTTACATGGCCAAGTAAGCCTGGGAGGAGCAACCCTCGCCCTTCCACACAATCATCGATTTTGTGCAGGACATGCGGGAGCGAATCAAATGAGTGGCCTCCATCATGAAGGAGCACATCCAGCTAGCCCACATGGAACAGCAATGGGCCTAGAACCACCCTGCCCAGCGCCAAGAGGTCCAGCCAGGGAATCACATGCACCTGTTCCTTCCCAGCAGCACCTGCAATTTCCTTTCACATTTTCAGGGCTCCTACATCATCATCATGGAGAGAGTGGGTTCAGTGAACAACCATTTGCAGCAGCTGGGTAAGACAGCCACAGAGAAACCATACCTCATAAACCTCTTAAAAAATGGATTGAGCCAGTACCAGTGTTCTCTACCTCCACAGTCTCCCTCACATGTGCCTTGGAAAGAGAATGCAAGGGAGAGCACAATGGAGAGGACCTTGCACCAGCCCAAAGGCAAGAGCTCAGGGTGTTGGAGGATCAGTTTGGGGAAGTGTCCACCAACTAAAGTGGATCCCCTCCTTGATGCCTCTAGTGAGTAGAAGCCCTCTGGTGACCTCCTCACTTCATTCCTCCACTCCAGCACCAAGACTCTTCATGAAGACCTGCATTCACTCTCACTACCCTTCTCCTTACCTCACTTAAATAAAATAATTGCACTTTTTCTTGCACCTTATCCTGCCTCCTGTGTCTGTGTCTGGTCCAGAGTGCTCGAATATGCCACAATATATAAGACAAAAAATGGAAAAGATTGATGTGAATGTTTGAGACACATTTGATTGGTCAAAGATTGCACTATAGTAAACAAGTGTTGTTCTAGAATATTACTAATATGGGACATTTAATATGGAACAGACAATGAAGACTGACTGTCAACTTAGTTAAGCCTGTGTCTCAGATGTGTTTGAGCTCCAGTAATTATATGGATAAAATTTATCAAGGGATTTATAATCACATTGCTACTATCACTGAAGACTGCTGTCAGTTTCACTTTGACTTAAATATCATTGAAGGCTCAAATGATTCCTGAGCTCCAGAAAATATTACCGTCATCAGGTGGTCACAGAGCATATGCAGCTAGGACAGTGTCAACTGAAGATTTTTTCATTGAATCTTTATGTGGCATTATAAAGATAAATCTCACTAAGATTAAAAAAAAAGTCTCACAAACACAAAAATCTCATTCATCTCATCTCATTATCTCTAGCCGCTTTATCCTTCTACAGGGTCGCAGGCAAGCTGGAGCCTATCCCAGCTGACTACGGGCGAAAGGCGGGGTACACCCTGGACAAGTCGCCAGGTCATCACAGGGCTGACACATAGACACAGACAACCATTCACACTCACATTCACACCTACGGTCAATTTAGAGTCACCAGTTAACCTAACCTGCATGTCTTTGGACTGTGGGGGAAACCGGAGCACCCGGAGGAAACCCACGCGGACACGGGGAGAACATGCAAACTCTGCACAGAAAGGCCCTCGCCGGCCCCGGGGCTCGAACCCAGGACCTTCTTGCTGTGAGGCGACAGCGCTAACCACTACACCACCGTGCCACCCACAAACACAAAAATGTAACATAAAATGATGCATTGTACAAAAAGTGAAATGAATTTAAACAAACTTGAAGCAATAAACAATTTATGGTTGGACTACCTGGAGTGCTTGTTTCAAATTCATTCATCATATTCTCTAAAACTTTACCTTCAGTAAGAACTATTGATGTCAAATACAGTGGTGCTTGAAAGTTTGTGAACCCTTTGGAATTTTCTTTATTTCTGCATAAATATGACCTAAAACGTCATCAGATTTTCACACAAGTCCTAAAAGTAGATAAAGAGAACCCAGTTAAACAAATGAGACAAAAATATTATACTTGGTCATTTCTTTATTGAGAAAAATGATCCAATATTACATATCTGTGAGTGGCAAAAGTATGTGAACCTCTAGGATTAGCAGTTAATTTGAAGGTGAAATTAGAGTCAGGTGTTTTCAATCAATGGGATGACAATCAGGTGTGAGTGGGCACCCTGTTTTATTTAAAGAACAGGGATCTATCAAAGTCTGATCTTCACAACACATGTTTGTGGAAGTGTATCATGGCACGAACAAAGGAGATTTCTGAGGACCTCAGAAAAAGCGTTGTTGATGCTCATCAGGCTGGAAAAGGCTACAAAACCATCGCTAAAGAGTTTGGACACCACCAATCCACAGTCAGACAGATCGTGTACAAATGGAGGAAATTCAAGACCATTGTTACCCCCCCCAGGAGTGGTCGACCAACAAAGATCACTCCAAGAGCAAGGTGTGTAATAGTCGGCGAGGTCACAAAGGACCCCAGGGTAACTTCTAAGCAACTGAAGGCCTCTCTCACATTGGCTAATGTTAATGTTCATGAGTCCACCATCAGGAGAACACTGAACAACAATGGTGTGCATGGCAGGGTTGCAAGGAGAAAGCCACTGCTCTCCAAAAAGAATATTGCTGCTCGTCTGCAGTTTGCTAAAGATCACGTGGACAAGCCAGAAGGCTATTGGAAAAATGCTTTGTGGACAGATGAGACCAAAATATAACTTTTTGGTTTAAATGAGAAGTGTTATGTTTGGAGAAAGGAAAACACTGCATTCCAGCATAAGAACCTTATCCCATCTGTGAAACATGGTGGTGGTGGTATCATGGTTTGGGCCTGTTTTGCTGCTTCTGGGCCAGGACGGCTTGCCATCATTGATGGAACAATGAATTCTGAATTATACCAGCGAATTCTAAAGAAAAATGTCAGGACATCTGTCCATGAACTGAATCTCAAAAGAAAGTGGGTCATGCAGCAAGACAACGACCCTAAGCACACAAGTCATTCTACCAAAGAATGGTTAAAGAAGAATAAAGTTAATCTTTTGGAACGGCCAAGTCCACGTCCTGACCTTAATCCAATGGAAATGTTGTGGAAGGACCTGAAGCGAGCAGTTCATGTGAGGATACCCACCAACATCCCAGAATTGAAGCTGTTCTGTACGGAGGAATGGGCTAAAACTCCTCCAAGCCGGTGTGCAGGACTGATCAACAGTTACTGGTAACATTTAGTTGCAGTTATTGCTGCACAAGGGGGTCACGCCAGATACTGAAAGCAAAGGTTCACATACTTTTGCCACTCACGGATACGTAATATTGGATAATTTTCCTCAATAAATAAATGACCAAGTATAATATTTTTGTCTCATTTGTTTAACTGGGTTTTCTGTATCTACTTTTAGGCCTTGTGTGAAAATCTGATTATGTTTTAGGTCATATTTATGCAGAAATCTGGAAAATTCTAAAGTGTTCACAAACTTTCAAGCACCACTGTACCCCTATTACCTGGATGAAACAAAATAACATGGATTTTTAAGAAATATTACAGTTGCTATAAAATATAAAGACATGTTCTGGGCAAATGGGATAGAACATTGCTATATACTAAACATAATAGGTGGAATATCATCACATAAAATTTTAGGCGAAGGGCACTTAGGTAGAGAAGTGGTTTTCCATCACACCTCACTTCAAACTGTTATGCGACAGCAAATGTTATCTTTTTAGGCATACCATTACTGCAGTCCCATTTCTGCAGTTTAACAACAGAATGAATCACCATTGTTTTTTATGAACAAAGACAAATCAGTTTAGCATGTAAGACCCCAACAACTTCAGCAATGCTTCTCTCTGCATAGATTGTGAATGAAAAATATGCCCCTATAGCTATTATTTGGACATGGTGTTCATTTGCATGTACAATACATTCAACAGAAAACCAGAATATTTTTCAGGTCTCCAACTGATATACTCAGACAGGTGAATCTGTGAAACATTTGCTTTTTGTAAGATAGATAGACATATAAACAGGATAACCCTAACCTAGACATATAGACATAAGATGTAGGAAACAAATCTTAAAATTTAATCTGAGAATATTTCCTTTGGCCAAAAAAATAATATGAAGCAGTTTATTTTAGGCTTCTTAGGGCTTTTTACATAAAAGCAAATCTAAAAATCACATTGCAGAAACGTATCTTAGTTAATATTTCACAGTGCCATGTTTTATATGCTCATTTTCAATCTATTATTTTGACATTCTTGAATAAATTGCTTTGACTCAATTTAGACCAATTAGTTTAACTGAATTAAATACATTTGTGGACAAGACATCCTCAGTTACTTCTGAATTAAATTGTACAATAGTTAATAATGAGCTTTATCAGGCTCATCGGGTGTTATTAAGAAGTACCATTTCACAGTATAAATTAACATTGCATTTTGATTTATAGACATAAGTTTGAGCTTGGAGCTTAATCAGATCAGCTAATATTAGTACAACTAGCAAGCAATGTAAGAAGTATATATATAAGGTTTTTATTTTACAAACTGTCATTTTGGAGGGGGAAAAAATCTGCCAGTATTATCAAATAAACTGTTGGCCGACACAGCTTACTGAATTCGACTTGCATCTTTATTCATTACTCACATGAATCTTACATGTATGAACTCTCTTCCCGTAGTGCGAACCCTCACGTTACTTCCTGTATAGTCAGTTGACTACGTAATGCACCATTTAACATTACTGATACCTTGACATCTCCCCCTCAAATTATTTTACTTCTAGAACATGGGGTCATAACATTAAGTTTAGTAATAGTAAACCTTATTTCCTATTGGTCTTGACACCTTGATACGAATGAACCCTTTTTTCACTTGTCTTTTACATAACTCAAATTTTAAGCTACTTCTCAGATTACTTCAAAATGTAAACCATAACACAAACTAAAACTTAACTTCAATGTTATCTGAGTTACTTAACTAAATGTCCATTCTTTTCACAGGTCTACTAACTCTACCAAACCTGGTCACTGTCAGCCCTTCAGGTGTTACTCTAGGACTATTACCTTTACCCTCACACAGTCCCTGGTCAGAGCCTTGCTGGGGTGTTTCCTTCTCTGGCTCTATGGCTGACTGCCCAGTGTCTGTGTTCTCTTCTTCTGTCATCAGCAGCACTTGTTGAAGATGTCGCCTATTTCTCCTCATCTCTCCTCCTCCTGGTGACTTCACCTGGTATGAGCGTGGCATACCACACTCCTGCAACACGAATGATCTGCCTTTCCACACCTTCTCCCCATCCAGCTTGGACAGGACCTGGTCACCTGTGTGTAAGGGTGGTAAGTCCCTTGCTCCGTGTCTCTGGTTATAGTAGAATGCTTGTTGTCGTTTGGCTTCTTCATCTCGGCGACGAATGAGGTCTTGGTTCGGCTGCCTTGGAAGCAGGTTTTTCTTTAGGGACGGCAGTGTTGTGCGAATCTTATGCCCCATGAGCATTTCCGCAGGGCTCACTCCAGTTGACGTGGTTGGCGTGGCACGGTAGCTCATTAAAGCCAATAGGGGGTCGGCTTGCTTGAGTATGCGTTTGGCAGTTTGCACTGCGCGCTCCGCGTGCCCGTTGCCTTGTGGGTTGTGCGGACTGGATGTGGTATGGTCAATGTCGTACTGCCTGCAAAACTCTTTCCAAGCATCACTGGTGTATTGAGGTCCATTATCACTGACTATCTGCTCAGGGATGCCAAACCTGGCAAATGTTGTCTTCATTGACCTCACTACTGTTAGGACTAGGACTGTTTTGGCCTCTAGAGGCCGCTGTTATTTCCTTTTCATGTCGTGTTTATTTTGGCCTCTAGAGGCCGCCACTGTTCCTGTGTTTTGTGTTTGTGTTAATTGCCTAATTATCTTCACCTGTGTCCTTAATTAGTTTGTCTATTTATACCCCTGAGTTCAGTCCTCTTGTCACGGAGTCTTTGTGCTGTTATGTTCATCTCCAGTTTCCTTTGTACTGTGTTTTTTGATCTTCTTAGCTTTTGTATTTTTGCACTTTGCTTTTCTTTTGGATTATACTCTTTGGTTTTTTTTTTGTCTTTTGTTTTGCCCTGTATATAGTGTATATAGTTTAAATAAACCTTTTGATTCTTTTTCTACTTCCGCCTCACGCCTCTGCATTTGAGTCATCCCCCTGGTGGCCTAGTGGGGGTTTGCTGGATTATCACACCAACGAACCAGGTTCGAATCCCAGCAAAACCCTAACAGAAAGACTCCGTCATGACCGACTCAGCAGAGGCTGCTTCAACTGTCTACCCGGCCAACCTTCAGGGAATTATGGCAGCTTTGACACGCTTCGGAGCAACCATGGACGCTCATGGACGTACGCTCACCAGCCAACGTGAGGCCCTCGCTCGCCACGAGGAACTGCTTCAGCAAATTGGGAAAACCCTGGCACAGCTGACATCTCTGCCTGCATCTCCTGCTCCTGATCCAGTTCCTGCTCCTGATCCAGCTCCCACTCCTGCTCCAGTGCCTCCTGCAATGCTGCCTTCTTCACCTCGCGAACCCAGCCTTCCTGCACCACAGAGGTATGACGGCAAGCACAGTGAGTGCCGAGAGTTCCTCACCCAGTGTCAACTCACCTTTGAGCTTCAGCCTACCACCTACACTACGGATCGCCGCAAGATTGCCTTTGTGATCACCTTATTAGCTGGTAAGGCGCGAGCCTGGGCTACTGCTATCTGGCAAAGACAGGGACCTGAGTGCTTTGATTTCCAGCTGTTTTCTGAAGAGATGCTTCGGGTCTTCGATCAGGCAGACATCAGTACCGACGCAGCCCGAAAGCTCATGTCCATCCGGCAAGGAGGAAGCGTCGCAGATTACGCCATCTCGTTCCGAACACTCGCAGCAGTAAGTGGATGGAACGAGACTGCCCTGGTGTCAGCCTTCCACCATGGTCTGTCTGACCCCATCAAGGACGGTCTGGCCTCTATTGGATGCCCAAGTGACCTCGAAACCCTCATCTCACATGCTATTCGTCTGGACAACAGGATGAGAGAACGCCACCAAGCCTTGAGCCCCTCCAGCCTCCCTACCTCTACCTGGAGACCGTCTACCTCCTTCAGTGACTGTCCAGAACCCATGCAAGTGGGTCGTACTCGCCTCTCCGCATCTGAGAGGGAGCGCAGAAGGAGGGACAAGTGCTGCATCTACTGTGGCAAGCCTGGTCACTTCCGAGCATCATGTCCCGAACTCTTGGGAAAAGGACCGCCCCGTCCAGCCGAGGGAGGGTTGTGACGGGGCCTACCCTCTCTCCCGGACTCCCTGGCCAAGGAATCTACATCCCGGTCTCCATCTCCTGGGGTGAGTCTGTCCACTCTTGTCAAGCTTTGATAGACTCAGGGGCGGCTGGGAACTTTATGGATATTCACTTCGCCCAAAGCATCAATATTCCGACTGCACCTCTTGAAGTCCCACTGTCTGTGTCTGCCCTCGATGGCCAAGCGTTAGGTGATGGAAGAGTCACCCAAGTTACTTCTCCAGTTTTCCTCCAGTCTCAAGGTCACAAGGAAGAAATATCCCTGCACCTGATTCCTTCACCTGAGTTCCCAGTTATTCTAGGCCTTCCTTGGCTTACTCGCCACAACCCTCGCATAGACTGGGTAACAAGCCAGGTTGTGGAATGGGGCCCTGCATGCCATGCCTCTTGTCTGCTCTCTAGCTCTCCTGTGTCTCCTGCCGAGCCCCCTGATCTCACCGAGTTATCTCAAGTTCCCACAGAGTACTGGGATCTCAAGGAGGTATTCAGCAAGAGCAGGGCCGCCGTTCTTCCTCCGCACCGGGCCTACGACTGTGCCATCGACTTGCTCCCTGGGACTACCCCTCCTCGTGGCAGACTGTTTTCCCTCTCTCAGCCAGAACGCAAGGCCATGGAGGAATACCTCAAAGATGCCCTGGTCTCTGGGTTTATTCGACCCTCCACTTCACCTGCTGGAGCCGGCTTCTTCTTTGTCGGCAAGAAGGATGGGGGGCTCCGACCATGTATTGATTACAGGGGCCTGAATAAGATCACTGTGCGCAACCGATATCCCCTTCCGCTGATGTCCACAGCTTTCGACCTGCTCCAAGGCGCCACCGTCTTCACCAAGTTGGACCTACGGAACGCATACCACCTCATCCGTATCCGACAGGGAGACGAGTGGAAGACTGCCTTTAACACCCCGTCTGGGCACTACGAATACCAGGTGATGCCCTTCGGACTCACCAACGCACCAGCTGTTTTTCAGGCCCTAATCAATGACGTCTTAAGGGACATGATTAACCTATACGTTTTTGTCTACCTCGACGACATCCTTATCTTTTCCAAGACCGTGCAGGAGCACCGCCACCATGTCCGCCAGGTTCTCCAGAGGCTGCTACAGAACAATCTGTTCACCAAGGCCCAGAAATGCGAATTTCATGTTCCCGAGGTCTCCTTTCTGGGATTTATTGTACGGACAGGCCAACTCCAAATGGACCCTGCCAAGACCCTGGCCGTCCGGGATTGGCCTACTCCCAAGTCCGTTAAGGAGGTTCAGCGGTTCTTAGGATTCGCTAACTTCTACCGCAAGTTCATCAGGAACTTCAGTTCTGTGGCAGCACCCATGTCAGACCTCACCAAAGGGACAGGTGGATCTTATGGCTGGTCTCCTCAGGCAGAAAAGGCGTTCAAAGACCTCAAGGACCGCTTCTGCACGGCACCCATTCTGGTTCTCCCGGACACCTCCCAACCATTCATCGTGGAGGTGGACGCCTCGGACAGTGGTGTCGGCGCGGTGCTCTCTCAACGTTCGGAAGGAAAGCTGCACCCCTGCGCTTACTTCTCCCACCGCCTGAGTCCTGCTGAGTCCCGGTACGATGTGGGGGATCGAGAACTGCTAGCGGTCAAACTGGCCCTTGAGGAGTGGAGGCACTGGCTGGAGGGAGCACAACATCCATTCCTGGTTTGGACTGACCACAAGAACCTGGAGTACCTCCAGCAAGCCAAGAGACTGAACCCTCGACAGGCTAGGTGGGCCCTGTTTTTCAGTCGGTTTGACTTCACCCTCTCATACCGCCCCGGCTCCAAGAACACCAAACCTGACGCACTGTCCAGACTGTTCTCTGCCACTAACAGGGAGAATGAAGTCGGGCCTATTATCCCTGTGTCCCGGATTGTGGCCCCTGTCCGCTGGGGTATTGAGGAGGCTGTCCGACGAGCCCAACGCCAGGACCCCGGTCCTGGGACGGGGCCACCAGGCCTCTTGTACGTCCCACATCAAGCCCGGGCCAAGGTTCTCCAGTGGGGTCACTCTTCCCCTCTCACCGCCCACCCGGGAGCTCGGAGGACCCTGGACTTCCTGAAAAGACGCTTCTGGTGGCCTAACATGGAGAAGGAAGTAAGGTCATTTGTCCTGTCCTGTGAGGTTTGCACCAGAACCAAGAACCCACGACAGCGTCCCCAGGGTCTCCTGCATCCTCTGACCATTCCCCGGCGTCCCTGGTCCCACGTAGCAGTCGACTTTATCACGGGTCTCCCTGAGTCACAAGGTAACACGGTCATTTTGGTCTTAGTTGACAGATTCTCCAAGGCCTGCCGCTTCATACCACTGTGCAAACTCCCCTCTGCTCTTGAAACTGCGAAACTTTTGTTTAATCATGTCTTCCGAGTCTTTGGTCTTCCACAGGACATCGTCTCAGACCGAGGGCCCCAGTTCTCCTCCCGAGTGTGGCACGGGTTCTGCAAGGTCATCGGAGCCACTGCCAGCCTCTCCTCTGGGTTTCACCCACAGTCCAATGGTCAGACGGAGAGGCTCAACCAGGACCTGGAAACCACCCTGCGAGGCCTGGCTATGGATAACCCGACATCGTGGAGCACCTGGCTGCCATGGGCGGAGTACGCCCACAACACCCTGCAGTCATCGGCCACCAAGCTGTCGCCATTCCAGTGCCAATTCGGGTTCCAGCCACCTCTGTTCCCGGACCAGGAGGAGGACGCGGGGGTGCCCTCGGTCAACCAATATGTGAGACGGTGTCGCAAGACCTGGAGCAAGGTCAGGAAGACCCTCATACAGACCTCCAGAACCAACCAGACTCAGGCCAACCGCCATAGAAGACCTGCACACGCTTTCCGCCCTGGGCAGCGTGTTTGGCTGTCCACTAAGGACCTTCCACTGCGGGTGGAGAACCGCAAGCTTGCTCCTCGCTACATTGGCCCCTTCAAGGTGGTGCGCAGGGTGAACCCTGTCTCCTACCGGCTCCAGTTGCCCCGGACTCTGAGGATCAACCCCACTTTCCATGTTTCCCTGTTACGGCCCGTACTGACGTCTACGTATGCCCCTGCCCCTAGGAACCCCCCACCCCCCCGCATCTTCCAGGGGCAGACTGTGTTCACTGTGAATCGCCTGCTTGACTCCCGCCGGGTCCGCGGCGGGTTGCAATATCTGGTGGACTGGGAGGGCTATGGTCCTGAGGAGCGCTGCTGGGTTCCTGCTCGGGATGTCCTTGATAAAGAACTATGTCGGGACTTCCATTCGGCCCATCCGGATCGCCCTGGGAACGTCAGGAGACGCTCCTAGAGGGGGGGGTCCTGTTAGGACTAGGACTGTTTTGGCCTCTAGAGGCCGCTGTTATTTCCTTTTCATGTCGTGTTTATTTTGGCCTCTAGAGGCCGCCACTGTTCCTGTGTTTTGTGTTTGTGTTAATTGCCTAATTATCTTCACCTGTGTCCTTAATTAGTTTGTCTATTTATACCCCTGAGTTCAGTCCTCTTGTCACGGAGTCTTTGTGCTGTTATGTTCATCTCCAGTTTCCTTTGTACTGTGTTTTTTGATCTTCTTAGCTTTTGTATTTTTGCACTTTGCTTTTCTTTTGGATTATACTCTTTGTTTTTTTTTTTGTCTTTTGTTTTGCCCTGTATATAGTGTATATAGTTTAAATAAACCTTTTGATTCTTTTTCTACTTCCGCCTCACGCCTCTGCATTTGAGTCATCCCCCTGGTGGCCTAGTGGGGGTTTGCTGGATTATCACACCAACGAACCAGGTTCGAATCCCAGCAAAACCCTAACAACTACCTGTTCTGTTGTTGTGGTAGGTAAGTGTAGTATTTCTAGATATCGTGAGTAATAATCTGATATCACTAGGTATTGTTTTCCTTTGTATTCACAAATGTCTGTGGCTATCTTTTGCCAAGGTATCTTAGGCAGGGGTGTCGACTGTAACAGTTCTCTGCGCTGAGTGTGCCGGTTTGTCTGACAAAAGTGGCATGTCTCAATTTTCCGTTTAATGTCCCCTGACATCTTCGGCCACCACACAGTCTCTTGTGAATGTTCCCTACACTTGGACAGGCTCTGATGTCCCTCGTGTATGCGGTCTAGCATCTCTTGTCTCAAGGCCTGCGGGATTACAATGCGACAGCCCAGCGTGATAAGGCCTTCACACTCAGACAGTGAGTCTCTCATCATGAAATAGTCTCTAACACTATCTGAAGTGCTACTCACTCGTTTGGGCCATCCATCCCTGATCAGCTTTCTCACGCTCTGGAGCTGCGTTATCTGTTGTGCTACCTCCTCAGCTTGCCTCACCATAAGCACTGCTTTTTCGAGGGTCAAATCCGACGTTAACTGCAATTTTCTGGACAGTTCTTTATCCCTTATCCCAACGACTAATCTGTCTCTTATGTGTTCATTTTTCTTATCTCCAAACTCACAATTCTCACTCAGTTCGTGCAGGGCTCGGATAAATGTCTCCACCATTTCACCCAGTTTCTGTTGCCTCTGGTAAAAGCATGCCCTTTCATGAATTGTGTTTTGTTTTGGTATGAAATACTCATCAAATTTCCCCAACACAGTCTCATACTCATTCTCATCCCCTTCCTCTGTGAAGTTGAATGTCTTGAAAATATTTTCGGCTTCGTTGCCCATTGCGTAAATTAGCGTGCTAACCTGGACATCTCCGTCTTCGGAGCTTAGCTTTGAGGCTGACCTGAATCGCGTGAACCTCTGTCTCCATGACGGCCATTCTCCAGGTTTCTCGAAGTTGAAGTTTTCCGGCGGCTTAAACTTTGCCATTGTAGCGTGTGTTCTATCCTAGAGCACTTCTGACACCATGTCAAATAAACTGTTGGCCGACACAGCTTACTGAATTCGACTTGCGTCTTTATTCACTACTCACATGAATTTTACATGTATGAACTCTCTTCCCGTAGTGCGAACCCTCACGTTACTTCCTGTATAGTCAGTTGACTACGTAATGCACCATTTAACATTACTGATACCTTGACAAGTATGTTATCATGATGCCATGGTTTCCGTATTTAACAACTGGAGATGAGAAATAAGAAAAAAAAATAGAAGAAGAAAAAAAAGCTACTTATGGTCATGACTGTGAATTTATTTTTATTTTATTATTATTTTTTTAACCTGTCGCTGTTCTCATTGGCCATTTTATCAAGTACACCCTCCAGATACTGTAAGTGGATTTTGTAGGTGTATGAATACTGTAGGAATGCAGCCCAATGGTGGACAACTTGTCACCCAATCAATCAATGGACAGAGACCACCACAGGACCAGTGCTGACCAGTGATAGACCTTTCTCAGCAAATCAGTGGTAGTGACATGTCCATGCCACAATACTCTCTGTGTGTGTGCGCGTGTGTGAAACATTGGTGAAAGTCTTGCAATTTTTAAACACTGTGCATGGTCACCACCTTTTTAGACACACCTAGTATGAGCAAATGAGATTATAGTTCATATACACATGCACAGTCTGTTTCTAATCAAATCAGTGTGAATGAAATAGAGTCTTTCTATTATTATTATTATTATTATTATTATTATTATTATTGTTGTTGTTGTTGTTACTAATTAATAGTGTCAGTGTTATGCGAAAACCTGCCATGCAACATTTCTACTCACTATGTTATTAGCAGTATAATTAAATCACAAACCACTGTAACTAAATCACAACCAGACTGCGTATATACTTCTGAATCCCATCCCAAAAGACAGGATTTTATACAGAGGCAAGGCTGCGAATTCACTGAACAAAAGGTTAACAGTGTAGGCATGCTAATGAATGCAGCATGTCTTCTCATTTTGTTGGAAGATGTTGCTCATTGTGACATTTGGAGCCTATTTTCAGGAACTTTTTTTTTTTTGAAGCTAAAAGCTTTGAGTAGATTATCAGCATATAATGATCACCAAAATCAATACTGATAAATTAGTCCTCCTTGTATGCCATTAACTGCATTTAATAGCCTATCAAACCTTGAGGTAAAGTTTTCAATGGCATTCTGGTTGTACGTAGGTTTCATGGCATTGACAAAAGTTGAGAGCCCCTGAAAATATGAGAAGAGAAGTTTCATATGAGAAAGTGAAACCAGACTAAAGTTTAAAAAAGAAAAAGTTCAAACAAAATATAGAGAAAAAGACAGCGCTCAGCTCTTCTACAGTACCAAGGACATGACAAAAATGTAAAAAATAATACTAACCACTGACTTCATCAGTACCAGTCAAAAGTTTGAATACACCTATGCATTCATAGTTTTTTTTTTTTTGTATGTTGACTATTTTCTAGGCGGCACGGTGGTGTAGTGGTTAGCGCTGTCGCCTCACAGCAAGAAGGTCCTGGGTTCGAGCCCCGGGGCCGGCGAGGGCCTTTCTGTGTGGAGTTTGCATGTTCTCCCCGTGTCCGTGTGGGTTTCCTCCGGGTGCTCCGGTTTCCTCCACAGTCCAAAGACATGCAGGTTAGGTTAACTGGTGACTCTAAATTGACCGTAGGTGTGAATGTGAGTGTGAATGGTTGTCTGTGTCTATGTGTCAGCCCTGTGATGACCTGGCAACTTGTCCAGGGTGTACCCCGCCTTTCGCCCGTAGTCAGCTGGGATAGGCTCCAGCTTGCCTGCGACCCTGTAGAAGGATAAAGCGGCTAGAGATAATGAGATGAGATGAGACTATTTTCTACATTGTACACTGTGTGCACAATTATTAGGCAAGTGAGTACTCTGACCCTACCATTATTTCTGTGCATATTTTCCAACCCCAAGCTATATACACTTGCATGCTAATTTGATTTAAGCATTCTCAGGTGGTATTGTGTGATACATTCTCAGGCAAAATGGGCCATAAAGAGAGATTTGACACTGAAAAGACAAAAATTGTAAAATGCCTATCAGAAGGATGCAGCACTCTTGAAATAGCTAAGCTACTGAGATGTGACCACAGAACCATCAAAAGTTTTGTTGCAAATAGTCAACAGGGTCACAAAAAACATGTGGAGAAGAAAAGACACAAATTAACTGCAAACGACTTGAGAAGGATTAAACATGAAGCTACCAGGAACCTATTAACTTCCAGTGTCACCATATTCCAGAACTGCAACCTACCTGGAGTGTCCAGAAGTACAAGGTGTTCAGTGCTCAGAGACATGGCCAAGGTCAGGAAGGCTGAAACATGACCACCACTAAACAAGACTCACAAGTTGAAACATCAAGATTGAGCCAAGACATATCTGAAGACAGATTTTTCAAAGGTGTTATGGATGGATGAAATGAGAGTGACTCTTGATGGACCAGATGGAAGGGCCCGTGGTTGGATAACTAATGGACATACAGCACCATTTTGACTCAGGCACCATCAAGGTGGAGGAGGGTTACTGGTATGGGTTGCTATTATTAAAGATGAGCTAGTTGGACCATTTCGGGTTGAAGACGGACTTACAGTAAAATCAACTCCCAAACCTACTGCCAGTTTCTAGAAGATAAATTCTTCAAGCAGTGGTACAGGAAGAAGTCTGCATCATTCACGAAGGCCATAATTTTTATGTAGGACAATGCACCATCACATGCATCCAAGTACTTCACTGCTTGGCAAGCCAGCAAAGGCCTTAAAGATGACTGAGTAATGACATGGCCCCCTTCCTAACCTGATTTAAACCCTATTGAGAACTTGTGGGCCCTTCTTAAATGTGGGATTTACAGTGAGGGAAGACAATACACCACTCTGAACAGCATTTGGGAGGCCGTGGTTGCTGCTGCACAAAAAGTTGATCTTCAACAAATAAAAAAAAACACTTTTTGTTTGTTACACTTTAAAAAAATAAAATAAGCAAGTAAGATGGGAAAATTTTAGCTTTTCATTTAGTTGCATAATAATTCTGCACACTAAATGTTGCCTAATAATTGTGCACATTTATATATTCCCCTGAGAAAGCCTAAACTCTTTTTTCCTTTGTTAAACATTTATTAACAATTTGGATTGACTGAGAGCACTGTATTTGTTCAACAATAAAATTAATCCTCAGGAATACAACTTGCCTAATAATTGTGCACATAGTGTAGAACAATACTGAAGACATCAAAACTATGACATAACATATGGAACATATATGGAATTATGTGGTAAACAAAAGTGTGTTAAAATGTGTTTCATATTTTAGATTCTTCAAAGTAACCAGTGTTTACCTTGATGACACTTTGTACACTATTGGCATTATCTTAACCAGCTTCATGAGGTAGTCAC